>NW_006922426.1:168871-192346 GCF_000298275.1 Orycteropus afer afer
TGAATTATCTTCAGTAAGATCTTACTTGCGTGCAATATTAATGATATTGTTCTATAATTATCACATTCTGTGGGATCACTTTCTTTGGAATGGGTACAAATATGGATCTTTTCCAGGCCTTTATATGGGTCGAATCCTTGTGAAACCATCATATCAATAACTTTGGTGGTTGGACTCCCATATTGCTTAATATATCCCATCCCACAAATACACAGGATTTTTTTCTAAAACATATGGTTGAAATATACCTGATTTTCCATCACTGTCTTCCTTCTGTTGTAACATTGCACTTCTCCTGGCAGGGGTAGAGACTTCTCCTAAACCTCTTAATTGAGTTATCTACCACTTCTAGTGGTCATTATTGTGGCCAATGACGTTTTGTAATTACTGATATATCGGCTCCTGTGTCAAGGAGTCCCATAAGTAATTTGGCATTTATACAGATACTCAGCTGAGGTAACTTGTTGAATCCAATTAAACCTGAGTGCAATCAACATCTGTACTTCCAAATACATTTTCACCTCCTTGCTTATTTACATATACTCCAGTTATAACAGTTGGCAATAAAATGAGTTGAGCTATTTTAGCCCCTTCAGAAAAGCTAACAATTTTTTGTACTCATGTTATTACTTTAATTTTCCCCCTCATAATCCTCATCAGTAACTCCTGGTACTATCATAAGTCCTTTTGGAGTATTTATACTACAACCCATGATAATTCCCACCCTCCCTTTAGGGAGTGGTCCAAAAATTCCTGTTCCAATTACTTGGGTACACATTTCTAGAATTAGTACGATTCAGGTGTTGGCACAGAGGTCCAATCCTGCACTTCCCTGGGTTGTGTGGCAAAGGGACACAATGGAGAGTCACTTTGCTTGGACATGATCACTAATGGAGTGAGGGAATGAGTCTGCTCTTCCCTGGGTTGCATGGCAAAGGGACGTAGTGAAAGATTGCTTTACTTGGGCATAATTACTGATGGAGTAATGAGAAGAGCCATCCCTCTTGTTTGTCAGGGCGGGGGTAAGCCCCTCAATAAGTTTTTTGAAAGAGGCTTTCCATCAATATCAGTTTTTGATCTGCACTCAGAAGACCAATGTTTTCCCTTTTCACATTTTACACATATTCCTGGAGTTTGAGAAATACCAGCTGAATTATTAGGAGGATTTTTCTTTTTTAATTTCTTTTGACATTGTTTAGCAATATGTCCCATCTTGCTGCAGGTATAACATACCCCAGATATTTTTAAATTAGTTAAAGCAGTAGGCAAGATATTTGTGGTATGAGTTGGAGTGCCACAAATCCTGACACTTTCAAATCATATAAGTTATAATCATTGTTTGTTTTGATAAAACCATAGCCTGTTTACAATCTTTCTTAGCATTATCATAAGACAATTGTTTAATTAAAATATTAGTGGCTGTGTTATCACTAATACTCAGGAACACTGATACACTTATCCTACCCACAAATTGTTCAAAGGGTCTTGTAAGCCCTTGTATAATTTTAGTAAAACTAGAGTTATCAGCTCCCTTTGCTGGTAGGTTAGACTAAGCCTATGAGGCTGCAGCTGATACCTGCTGATATGCTTGTAAGGGATAGGTTAATTGAGTTGTGACATCTGAAAATTATCTGGTACCAGAAAACGTCTCAAAGTTAATGGGAACATTATGTTGTTGATTCCTAACATTTTGTTTTTTACAAAAATAATGAAAATATATTTTTCACATTAAATAATCTCCTTCTTCCAATGCAGTTCTAGCCAGCATATACCAATCATAAGGACATAAAACTTCCTGAGGAATAGCTTCTCTTAAGGTTTTTATAAATGGTGCTGTTGGCCCATAGGTGGCAACAGCTTGTTTTAAATCTTTGAGAGTTTTAAAGGAAAATGCTTTATATCCTCATACAGGTTTATTAGTCTGCTGGTTTAAGTACCACCTTACAGGGAAAACATGTCTCAATTCTATTGGAATGTCCTCATCCCTGGCTCTCGCCTTTTAAACCATAGCTTTTATAGGTGTTAGGGGAGGTAGAAAAGATGTTAAACAGTTAACATGCTTCCCTGAAGGAGGTAAAAGGTTAAATGGTGGAGGAGAGCAAGTGCTAGTGGACATGGTTACAGCTTAAATAGCCTGATTTAAAAATGGATTAAAAAAGGAATTAGTTTGACCTAAAAATGTATTTAAAGAAGGACATAACTTCTCTTCCTTTACTTCTGAGGGTTCACTTTCTAATTTTTGCTTAACTATTTCCTCTTTCAATTTTAACTCTTTTAATTTAGAATCTACTTCCATACTTGTCTCTTTTTCCACTGTAGGATCTATACCCACACTTTTTCCCTTATCCAATTCTAAACATAATTTTAAAATACTCCAAATAGAAAATACACATTCTGGAAAACATCTGGCCCATCTTCTTTTAAATACTCATTCAGTTGTTGGTCAATGGTTTCCCAGGATGTCAAATCAATCATTCCTTCCTAAGAAAACCAAGGGCAACAGTGATCTACACACTATAAAAATTCCTCCAACTCCTTTTTGGACACAGAAAAACCTCTAGCCTGAACTAGTACTTTAAGAACAGAAATATAGTGATCCCTTTCATTAGATCCCTGATTCCCCATGTTAGCCTGGCTTAAAGAAAAAAAAAAAAATTATTAAATTCACCCACATGTAACCTTTTCTTGTTACGGAGCTCCACTCTCCTCTCAGTGGGGTGTCCCCTCGAGGCCTGCTGCTGCTCCACTCCAGGTCCTACATTGGGTGTAAATTGTCATGTCTGGCAAAACCACACAGGGCTCAAAACAAAGTGAAACAAAAGGATTAAAGTTTTAAAAGAAACAGGAGACAAGAGGATGCTCTGCGTATGATGTAAGAGCAACCCCTGATGCATCTGCTCTGTGTTATTTATGCACAACCTCATGATTACATCATTATTCTTGGTATTTCCTTTGTACCTTCAAGTATTCAATCAAGTACAATCATATATTTCCTTATACCAATCAAATATTATTGAACAGTTAAACTTCTACTCTTTCCCAAACCTGGAGGTCTTTTCCCATGCCCAAAAGTAGTAGGTGATTAGTTGGGTTAATATTTCTTACAGGAATAGTAAATAATCACTAAAATACATCATTCTAAATCATAATATGATTGTTAGGGTACATGATGTTAGGATATGAGATAATTACTAAACTACATTATTGTAAGGTATGATTACAAAAGTATATTATTCTTAGGTCTGGTTACTGAAACTTATTCTTAGGTAAAATGTTATTCCAGTAGAACAGGTTAGCAAACATCTTACTGAAAGAATGTTTTGCCCCAAGGGTCCAAAGCTGGAGCCAAGTAAGCATTCAACCATAAGAGATACCTTGCCTTCTCTTCTTTTGTTAGAACATGTGCCTTGCAATCATGTCCTTTTGGTGGTCTTTTTCATGGTCTCCAACAGTTTCAGAGGCCTGGAAGTTAACCAAAGATTGGAACAATCTAAAAATATGCAGGCAAGAAAAATAAGAAAAAAGACAGAATTTTAGTAAGTACTGTAAGGGTTTTTGTTTGTTTGTCTGTTTTGCCTGTTTAACTTTCAACAATAATATTTCCCCTCATTAGTTTTTTTATAACATTGGAAACAACCCACAAAACCAGAAATTACTGAAAATCTTAAAAGTTACTCGAATGACAATAAGGTTGATTTTGGAGCTTCTCCAAAACCATCTACAGTGAACTGTCAGGATTTGATCTATCAGGGAGGTCTCTGGAAAATCTCACTCAACAGATTGTCCCTACTTGTTAGAAACTGTGGCTTACTCAAACTGTATATCTTCTTCCTTGGTATGCTTGTTGACAACATTCTAAAGCAATTGTTCAGCATTGCAAGTGACTAAAGTAGTCCTAAGAGTTGGGGCAAACAAGAAGCTGACCAATAGTTTAAAAGAAAAACATGTTGGTATAGATAGGTTCAAAGGAAGTTTTAAAAAACTGAAACATGTAGTGGAGAATCTAGAAGGCTGCCTACATATGCACAGCTAAGTGCATGCCTAAGGATATGCACATGTCCAGGTAAAATCTTAGAAAACCCTTACTTTTCACTCTCACTGACCTTGAGACTATATATACACAAGAAGTAAAGGCTAATGCAGAGCTGAAAAAAAAAAAAAAAAAACAGAGCACTGAATGCATGTCCCAGAAAGCACACAAATCTCTCTGTGACAACATTGGAGATATAATGATGATGCAAGGCTTTTAAAGAAATCTCTGCTGAATAATTGTCTGACCACTAGGCTAATTGAGAAGAGATTTCAATTCCCTCACACAAAGAATAGATTTTACATAATTAGTTTATAATTTCACTAAATACAAAGCAACAGCAACAACAAATAAACAATGACAACAAACATTAAGAATATACAATAATAATAATAAAACATGAGGAAAGGGAGGGAATCTTGTTCTCAAATATGCTATATTATATTGCTTAAATTTTCATTTTTCAATGAAAATGTTATGAGACATGCAAATAAAATTGAATAAGCTATATACAAGGAAAAATATTAGTCAATAAAAAGTGTCAGAGGAAGCACAGAGATTAGTTTTACTGCAAAAAAACTTTACATAAGTTGTATAAGTTACTGTAATTATGTTCAAAGAACTAAAAATATCATGTAAAAAGTTAAAGAGAGCATGAGAACAATGTATCACTAGATGGATAATACAGATAAAAAGATATAAACTATATTTTTAAAAGAGCCAAATAGAAATCTTGAACACAAAATGCACAATATCTAAAATGAAAATTTAACTAAAACAACTCAAGAGCAGATATGAGACAGTAGAAGTAAGAATTAATAAACTTGAAGGTAGATTAGATTCATTGAGAATTTTCAATCTGAAGACCAGACAGAAAAACGAATGAAGAAAAATGAACAGATCTTCAGAGACCATCAAGCACATCAACAAATGCATAATGAGAATATCAAAAGGAGAAAACAAAAAGCATCAGAGGGAATATTTGAAGAAATAGAAGTGCTACAGGCACAGAATTTTTTTAAATGAAGACAAAAAATCAATCTACCAACATGAAATAACAACTATAAATGTACATGTACTTAATAAAACTCACTGCCACAGAGTCTTTTCCAGCTTAAAGTGACCCCTATTGGGTTTCTGAGAACAGAACCCAAAAGAGGACATGGAACAAGGGATACCATAGCTGCTGTCTGATGGATCTTGGATCACAACAAAGAATACCAGAAAGATGTTTACTTGTGCTTTATTGACTATGCAAAGGCATTTGATTATGTGCATCATGACAAATTATGGATAACATTGAGAAGAATGGGAATTCCCGAACACTTGATTGTACTCATGAGGAACCTGTACCTTGACCAGGAGGCTGTCATTCGAACGGAACAAGGGAACACTCCAAGGATTAAGATCACAGTCACTATTCACCAGAGTAAGACATGGAACAATATTTTTGTGTAGTACCCACCAGCCACTCCTCAGAAGGAATGTTGGGCAATCTACTTCCATAGTGATGCCATTTTGGAAACCCAAGGTGGGGTTACTATGAGTCGGGACTGACTTGACAGCAGTGAGTTTGGTGGTTTTTTTTTGTTTTGTTTTGTTTTTATTATGCCAGTTGAGTTTCATGTTTCCTGTGACCATGGTCCCAAGCCAACAGGTCCAACTACTTCTTTCTCCCTCTGGGTAGCTGACTGTGGCCAAGAAGTGACTATAACCTTATCCCTTGTCATCTCTACTATATACCTGGGAATTCTTACAGAACATACCAATACACTTGAAGAAATATTTTCTTCCAACCCTATACATAGTCTTAGGCATACTACCCTCTACATAGACATACCTAATAGTCTAGTCTGTCTACCCATCTATCCATCTGTAGATCAATGTTTGATATCATTGACAATGTAGTACTGTATGTGCAAAAGATTCCTCTTGGTTGTCTGTACCTCCATGCACCTCTCTTTGTTTTCCTCTTCCTCAATATCACCATGTTGATCACTCATATTTGGTACTTTGCAATTCACTTCACTCAAATCAATAGTTTTCTTTTTCCTATCTAGCAGTGTTCCCTCCCCTACTCTCCCACCCCTCGTAACCAACAAAGAAAGTTTCCTTCTATATAGAAACTTTTCCTTAACTTTTTACAATAATGGACTAATACAATATTTGTCCTTCTGTCATTAACTTATTCACTCAGCATTATGTCCTCTAAGTTCATCCACATTATGCGGTGTTTTGCAGATTCTACATTATTCTTTAGGGTTGCATAGTATTCCATTGTGTGTATGTACCATAGTTTGGGCATCCATTCTTCTGTTGATAGGCACCTAGGTTGTTTCCATATTTCTGCTATTGTAAATAGTGCTGCGATGAACATCGGCGTGCATTTTTCTGTTCTTGTCCTGGTTCTCACTACTTTAAGATATATACCTAGTAATGGAATGGGTGGGTCAAATGGTATTTCTAATTGCAACTTTTTAAGGAATTGCCATACTGCTTTCCACAGTGGTTGCATAATTTGACAGTCCCACCAGTAGTGTATGAGAGTTCCAATCTCTACATCCTCCCCAGAATTTGTGACTTTCTGTCTTGTTGAACGTTGCTATTAGTGCTGGGACAAGATGGTATCTCATTGTTGTTTTAATTTGCATCTCTCTAATGGCTATTGATCATGAACATTTTTTCATCTGTTTGTTGGCTGCCTGAATATGCTTTTGGTGAAGTGTCTATTTATGTCTTCTGCCCATTTTGTAATTGGATTATTTGTCTTTTTGTTGTTGAGATGTTTGTGTTTTCTACAAATTTTAGAGATAAATTCCTTGTCAGATATGCTATTGCCAAGTATTTTTTTCCCGATCTTTAAATTATCTTTTGACTCTTTTGGAGAAGTCTTTGGTAGCACATAAATATTTAATCTTTAGAATATCCCATTCATATAGTTTCTCTTCTGCTGTTTGTGCATTTTGGGTTATGCTTAGTAGTCTTTATGCCATATATTAAAATAAATAAATAAATAAATAAATTTAGGTCCCTAAATTTGACCCTCATTTTTCCTTGAGGAACTTTATAGTTTTAGGTTTCACATTTAAGTCTTTGAGCCATGTGGAGTTACTTTTTGTATATGATGTGAGGTACAGATCTTGTTTCATTGTTATAGTAATAGATACCCAGTTTTGCCAGCACCCTTTGTTAAACAGACAATCTCTTCCCTGTTTAATGGAATTCAGCCCTTTGCCAAAGAGCAGCTGACCATAGGTCTATAGATCTATATCTTGGTTTTCAATTCTGTTCCATTGGTCTATATGTCTGTCATTGTACCAATACCAGGCAATTTTGACTATTGTGGCTGTATAATAGGTTTTAAGATCTGGGGGTGTGAGACCTTATATTTGTTCTTCTTCTTCAATAGTGCTTTGCTTATCCAAGGTCTCTTTCCTTTCTATATAAAGTTAGTGACTGTTTTTTCCCAAATCCTTAAACAATGTAGATGAAATGTGGATTGAGATTGCATTGAATGTATAGATGGTTTTGGTAGAATTGACATTTTCACAGTGTTCAATCTTCCTATTCATGAGCATGGTATGTTCTTCCATTTATGTAGATCTCTTAGGGTTTCTTTTGTAGTTTTCTTTTTACAGGTCTTTTGTGGCCCTGCTGAGATTTATTCCCAAGGCTTTTTTTTTTTTTTTTTTTTTTTGGGTAGGTATTGTAAATGATATTGATTTCCTTATTTATTTATTCTTCAGCAATCTCTTTGCTAGTGTAGAGGAATCCAATGGATTTTTTGTATGTTGATCTTATATCCTGCCACAATGCTAAATCTCTCAATTAGTTCTAGTACTTTTTTTGCTGTCTCTTTGGTTTTCTATGTAGGATTATATCATCAGCAAATAGAGGTAGTTTGACTTCTTCCTTATGAATTTGGATGTCTTTTATTTCCCTTTCTTGCCGAAGCTATAATCTTTATGAAAGTAGAATGCCCCATCTTCCTTTTGCAGAGCAGCTGGTGGGTTTGAACTCTTGACCTTCCAGTTAGCAGTAAAGTGTCTTATCCACTATGCCCTAGAACACCTAATAGAAGAGCACCTAAATGCATGAAGGAAAACCTGACAGAATTGAATAAAAAAAAATAGAAGAGTCAACAAAAATACTTGCAGACTTCAATAACTCACTTTCAATAATGGATACAACAAGTAAAGAGAAGAACAACTAGCAAATAGAAGACTGTAACAAGGCCAAAACCAACTAAACTGAACAAATATCTATAGGAGACTCTAATCAACATTAGCATATTTCCCATTCTTCTTAGGGGCACATGGGACCTTGTCTAATATAGAACAAATGCTGTCATTAAACAAATTTCAATGAATTAAAATCATGGAATGTACATTCTCCATATGCATTAAAATGGAATTAGAAATTAATAAGAAAAAGATTATTTAGAAAATTGACAAATATGAAAAATTAAATGGCATACTCCTAAATAACTAATGGAGTAAGGAGAAGTTACAAGGGAAATTAAAAAAGAGTTTAAAATGAATGAAAACAAGAACATACATATGAAAACTCATGCTATATAGATAAAGCAATGCTCAGAGGGAAATTTATAATTGCATATATAATTTAAAAAAGGAGAATCTCAGATCATTAACCTAATCTTCACATTGATACACTAAAAAATAAATAAATAAATAAATAAATAAAAATATAAAGTAAACTCAAAGCAATGAGAAAAAAAATATAGTACAGTGGAAATTAAGAAATAGGGAGTGGAAAGAAAAGGGAAAATCAACAACATACAAAGTTGGTTCTTTGAAAAAATCAACAAAATTGAAAAAAATTTTAGCTAATTTGAACAATAAAAACTTCAGGTAATACTAATTAATAGATCCAAGAATGAAAGATGGAGCATTGCTTTGAACATTATAGAAATAAAAAGATCATAAGAAAAATGATAAATGTATGACAACCAATTAGAAAATCTAAATGAATGGGCAAACTCCTAGCAGAACAAAAGCTTTGTAATAGAGAAATTGAAAGACTAAAACAGGAAAGAGATTGAATTAATAATGAAAACAAACAACAACAACAAAAAAAAAACTACCCACAAAAAAAACTTACTCCATCTGGCTTTCACTGGTGAATTCTACTAAATGTTAAATGCAAACTTAACAACATTCCTTTTCAAACTCTCACAAACTACAGGAGAAAGGATACTTCCAAACTCATTCTATGAGGTTAGTGTTATCCTCATAACAATCCAGAAAAAAAATTACAAGAAAATAAAATTAGAGACCAAATTTCCCTTTGAATATAGATGCAAAAATTCTTAGCAATTCCCCACCTTAATTAAAAAAAACAACAAACAAACAAACAAACAAACAAACTGGTAAACAGAATCCAGAAACATAAAAAGGATTGTACAACATGATCAAGTGAGATTTATCTCAGGAATTCAAAGCTGTTTCAACATATGAAAATAAATAAATGCAAGTATCATATTAATGGAATACAGGGGAAAAAAAGATTCTTTAAATAATATGGTAAAGATTGTGTGTCAACTTGACTGGGCCATAGGTTTGAGAGGCTGGGTAGCTAGATGGAGTTATTCCCCATGATGAGATTTTAATGAACTCCATGGTGGTATATTCTGTGAGCAGCTAATTAGCTGCCTTTGGGATATGACCTGCATTCAGTATATAAAGAGAAACTTTGAGAAAAGTCTCTAGCTTTTTGCATATATGGATCTTGCATTTGACCAAGAATTCATCTCACTGGCCTGCTGTGTTGTTTGCCTATGAGATTGTCCCTGGACTTGAACCAGTGTCTGCTATGTTGCCTACTGATCTTGGGATTGTGCCATTTGACCTGCCATCCTTGAGTTCCTCAGCCTGAGCAGCCAGCAACTTCATGGGTTACTAGAAGCTCCAGTGAACCTGGAATAAGAAGGAGAGCTGGCCAAAGTTGAGGGCCCTTCACCCAGCTCCTAGAGCTGGCACTTTGAATTTCTACTTCTAGCCTCCTAAATTATAATGGAATAATTTGCTGTTTGTTAAAGCCATTTACCTGTGGTCTTTCTGTTAGAGCAGCACTAGAGAGCCAAGACAAATAGATGCAGGAAAACAGCATGATAAAATCAAACAATCTCTCATGACAAAAACACTCAACAATCTAATAAAAGGCATCTATGAAAAACACACAGATAATATACTCTGTGGTGAAACGTTAAAAACTTTTTGCCCAATATCAGGAAAAATAGAAGAATGTCTGCTCTTGTGACTTCTATTGAACACTGCACTAGAGGTTCTAGTCAGGGAAATAAGGCAAGGGAAAAGATTGAAAGTTATTCAGATTTGAAAGGAAGAACTGTAATTAATGAAGAAGTATAAACCTTGTGCACTGAGGTTTTGAAACATTTTTGGAAGAAATTAAAGAAGACCTAATTAAATTGAAAGAAATATCTTGACTATTGGTCAGAGGTTTAATAATCTTGAAATAACATTTATTACCCAAGGTGATACACAGATTTAACAAAATACTTGTAAAAATCCCAGTTGAGGTATTTGCAGAAATTGACAAGTTCACTTTCAAATTCCTATAAAAATATAAGGAAACTAGAATAGCCAAAGCACTCTTGAAAATTAAGAACAAACTTGATATCTTCACACTTTGTGCTTTCAAATGTTGGTATGTTGTTGTTGTTGTTGTTAGGTGCTGTAAAGTCAGTTCTGACTCATAGTGACCCTATGTACAACAGAATGAAGTATTGCCCCCTCCTGTTCCATCCTCACAATCGTTGCTATGTTTGAGCACATTGTTGAGGCCACTGTGTCAATCCGTCTCATTCCAGGCCTTCCGGCAGCCCTAGGTATATTCAGTATTCTTCATCAACACCATATTTCAAAGGCATCAATTATTCTTCAGTATTTCTTATTCATTGTCCAGCTTTTGCATGCATCTGAGGCAACTGAAGATACCACGGTTTTAGTCAGGCACACCTTAGTCTTCAAAGTGACATCTTTACTTTTTATCACTTTAGAGAACTTTTTTGGAGCAAATTTCTTCAACACAATATGTTATTTGATTTCTTGACTGTGGTTTCATGGATGTTGATTGAGGATTCAAGAAAAATGAAATCCTTGACAACATCAATATTTTCTCCATTTATCATGTTCCTTATTGATCTAATTCTAAGGACCTTTATTTTCTTTATGTTTAGTTGTGTTGTTGTTGTTATGTGTCATAGAGTTGGACCCAACTCATAGTGACCCCTCCTTGGGTTTCCTAGGTGGTATCACTATGGAAGTAGATTGACCAACCTTCCTCCCTAGGAGTGGCTGGAAGGTTTGAACCTCCAGCTCTCTGGTTAACAGTCAAGTACCTTGTTTGGTTGTAGTCAAGGCCAAATTAAAGCATATGAGGGCCCTAACACTGATAATCTGTGGTGCTCACTCCTCTGTTTACTATTGTGCTAGTGTGTTTGAATGGGATAAGTGATACATATTATACATACATACATACATGTATTATATATATATATATATATATATATATATATATATATGAGCTCTGGTGGCATAGTGTCTAATGCATTTGACTGCTAACCAAAAAGCTGGCAGTTCAAACCCACCGCCACTTCTCAGAAGGAAGATTGGGCAATCTACTTCTGTAATGATACTGATTCAGAAACCCAAGGAAGGGTCACTATGAGTAGCGACTAACTCCACAGCAGTGAACTTTTTAAAAAAAAAAAAATATTATATGTGTATAATAATTCCACCATGAATTATACCTCAACATAAATTTAACAAAAATCTTTATGACATATGTACAGGGGTGTGTGTGTGTGTGTGTTTGTTATCCATGATATTATAACTTCTTTTTAAATGTAACTATAATGTTAGGGAGGAGCTAAGGTGGCATAGTAGGAAGCATTTGGCTACTCATCAGAAGATTGGTGGTTCAAACCCACCAGCTGCTCTGTGGGAACAAGATCATGCTATCTATTTCTGTAAAGATTTTCAGCCTTTGAAAGTTAACAGGGGTTGCTATGAGTTGGAATATGAGTTGTGGGTTGCTTTAAGTGGGTATAATATATACAATTGAACACTGAAGTGGGATACACCATTTTAGCCAAATAAAATGAATAGGATTATACAATTATTAGTGAATTGAGTACTAATGCTTTTGCAGTATATCACATTTCATACAAAAAAATATTATTCTGCATATTCTACAAATAAGTATTTTTTTTTATTCTACAAATAAGAAAATAAGTGAATTTATTTGTTTCAACAATCAATGCAAAATTCTGTTGATCTCCCACTTAAAAATCCGACTTTCACCAATTGTGATTTAAAGTTCTCATACTTCAATTTTGATTTTTGTTTCATAATAAATGCTATAATTGTACATGAAGAAATGAGTAATATCAAGCACTTTGTCCCACACAACAGAGAAATGAAACTCAGTTGACACATAAATTAAAATTTTTCATGTCATATGAGTATTAATTATTCCAGTATTTTTGGACATTTGTTATGTAAGCATTATATTAAATTATTATATGTGTTAACATTATATTACATGTACACTAGATTGCATCCACATATATTCTGAACATATTTTAAAATTAAAGTTATATCTATATCATTGTTTACAAAACTTAGGGTATAATGCTGTGCATAAATGCTACACAATTAAAAAGTAACTTGATTTAATTAATTGAAATAGTCAAAATTTTTGAGTTTCATCACTTTTGTGCAACATCTGGGCCTGGATTTCCCATTCGTTGTTTATCGTGATGTGCATAAGAGTATATCCTTGCATGTATCAAGGCAAAAAACATTGCTAGCCCTCCTGGATGTAGATGCTAGATCAGCAGACATGTATGTACAAGATGGTTCCCTCAAAATGGATCAGAGACCTGCTATCTATGAATGTAATCCATTTTTTTTTTTTTTTTTTTGCCCAGTAGCAGGTCATATTTGATCTAGTTGGTTATAAGGTAAATGAAGCAAGAGTTAGACTCAACAGCCCACCCTCCCTCCACCTCTCTTGTATGTTAGAAAGAAATAGTATACACCCAAGAGACCCACCAAGATAGAATTTCAATTACACAGAAGGGACAGACAATAAGAGTAAGATGTCAATGAAGGTTTTTGAAGGGGAAGGGGCCTCATAGTTTAAATAAACTTGTGTGTAGGTGCCCTCAGGAGCTCTGGTGGCCTAGTGCCTAAGACATTTGACTGACAACCAGAAGGCTGAAGGTTCAAAACCACCAGCTACTCCTCAGAAGGAAGATTGGGCAATCTACTTCCATAGAGATATTGCCTTAGAAACCCAAGGAGGGGTCGCTGTGAGTAGGAACCTACTCAACTGCAATGAGTTTGGTTTTTGGTTTTCGTGGTGCCCTCAAGACCCTCTGTGAACTTTATTGTCAACCAGTGCATTCTCACTCACTGGAGTTGATAATATAATTTAGTGTCCTGTCAGTTCTTTTACACTTCAGTGCTTGCTTGTTTTTCCTTGTGTCCTGTCTGCTTGACATCTACGGGTCTTTGCTTTAGACAACATATGCTTCTGTTTTGTTGTTGCTGTAAACACATGCTTACCTTGCTTTTTGGGTAATATGTGCCTGAATGTAATTCATATTGAAAGTCTTTCACCCTGATCAGTAAGTGCTTAAATTCCTCTTCATTATCAGTGAGGATTGTGTTATCTGCATATCAGAGGTTGTTATTGAGTGTTACTCTGGATGATGGCATATTCTTCTTTATATAGTACAGTTTCTCAGCATACAGATTGCATACATTTGCTGAAAAGATACTAACCTAAAGCAAATGTTTTCTGATTTTAAACTGCACTGTATTCTCTAGTTGTTTGAAGGAATATCTCTTGGTCTACGTATAGGTTCTGCTTGAGCATAATTAAATGTTCTGGAATTCACATTCTTCACAATGTTGTCCATAATTGTTACGATCCACAGTTCAAATGTTCTGCACAGTCAATAAAACGTGTATTTTAATGTTCTTTGCTTTTAGCCAAGATCCTCTTGACATCAGCAATTATATCTCTCACTTCATGCCCTCTTCTGAATCCAGCTTGAATTTCTGACAGCTTCTTGTTAATGTACTGATGAACCATTTTTTAATTATCTTCAGCAAAGTGTTACTTGTGTGTGATAATAATGATATTGTTTTTATAATTTCTGCATTCTGTTGGATCACCATTCTTTGGAATGAGCAAAAATATGAATCACTTCACAAAATTCTTTTTTTTTTGTTTGTTTGCTTGTTTGTTTTAGATAAACTTTATTACGCTTTAGGTGCAAAGTTACAGAGCAAAATTTATTTTACATTCAATAGTTCATGTGCATTTGATTAATTGTGTGCCTTGAATACCATACCCGACCATAACAAACTCTCCTCCCCTCCCATCACTGTGACTACTCCCTGCCTGTGTGCTTCTTATCAATGCACTCATGTCTTTCCAGCTTTCCCTCTTTGTGAATGCTGTCCCTTTGTTCCCCATGGCCAATTGCTCTAAGGGGTGAATCTGCCTAGAGTTGTTGGGTGCACCACCTTAGGATAGGTGTTCTACGTGTAGGTCTTTCTACAGTTGTACTGAGAGCTAATCCATAGAGATGAGTCCAGTTCCAGGGCCATAGTTTTGGGGGTTCCATCAGGCCCTATCTAACCAGTAATTTTGGTCTTTTTTGTGATTTGGGAATTGTTCCATATTTTCCTTCCCATTCTACCCAGGATCTCCAGGTTTGATCCCTTTCCAAGTGGTTGGCATTGGTAGCCAAGTACCATCTAGCTCTTTTGGTCTTGGGGTCCATAATATCCTTGGATTAAGGATTAATTGTTTCCAGATGTTTTGACTTTCTTCATTCTTCATTGCTTCAGGTGAGAGGAGACCAATAGTTGTATCTTATATGGCCACTCAAAAGCTTTAAAACCCCAGTCACTACACAACAAAGTAGGTTGTGGAACAAAATTTTTGTGTACTATGTTGTGCCATTTGAGGTTGGTGTCTCCTGAGACTATGGTCCTGAGTTGGCATGTCCAGTGATTCTCTTTCTCAGGGTATGTGGTTGTCTCTCAGAGGTTACTCCAACTCTGTCTGCTGTTGCTTCTTTAATATGTATGGCTGGTTTTGTAGCACACGTGCATATGTAAGATTATTTTCATCTAAATCTATCCTTCGTCTAGACCAACCTCCACCTGACCTTCTGACTTGTTTATGCATTTATCTGTAGCTTATTGTTTGGTATTAGTGGTAAGGCAATATTGTGCATATATTGTTAACCTACTTTTATTTTCTATATTTATGTGTACTTTTCAGTCTTACAAAATTCTTGCAATAGATAAGTGAGTGCTTCCAGTGTTGTATCAGTTTGTTGAAACAACTTATTATTACTCTACCAATTCCTGGTGATTTGTTTCTCACCAGTGCAGCTTAGACTTCTTCCTTAAGTACCATAGATTCTTGATCATATGCTACCTCCTGAAATGCTTGAACATCAAGCAATTATTTTTGGTACAGTGACTCTGTGTATTCCTTCCATCTTCTTTTGATGCTTCCTGGGTCATCCAGTATTTTTCCCATAGAATCCTTCAATATTGCAATTCAAGGCTTGACTTTTGTTTTCAGTACTTTCATCTTGAGAAGAGCAGAGTATGTTCTTCCTTTTTGGTTTTCTAACTCCAGATGTTTGCACTTTTCATTATTAATACTATATTTTGTCTTCCCAAGCCACCCTTTGAAATCTTATGCTCAGCTCTTTTACTTCATCATATCTTCCATTCACTTTAGCTACTCCACTTTCAAGAGCAAGTTTCAGAGTCTCTTCTGACATCCATTTTAGTCTGTTCTTTCTTTCCTGTCTTTTGTTGTTGTTGTTGTTGTTATGTGCCGTCGAGTTGGCCCCGACTCATAGTGACCCCTCCTTGGGTTTCCAAGGCAGT
Source organism: Orycteropus afer afer (assembly GCF_000298275.1). Taxonomy (NCBI): domain Eukaryota; kingdom Metazoa; phylum Chordata; class Mammalia; order Tubulidentata; family Orycteropodidae; genus Orycteropus; species Orycteropus afer. Next base: position 184,874 of record NW_006922426.1, read on the forward strand.
ATCACTACGGAAGTAGGATTGCCCAACCTTCCTTCCGAGGAGTGTCTTTTATATAACCTTTTACTTTTTTCATGTATGATGTCTTTGATATTTTCCCACAACTCACTTAGTCTACTTCAGTCATTAAGTGTTCTATCTGTCAAATCTGTTCTTGAGATGATCTCTACATTTAGGTGGAATATACTCAAGGTTGAAATTTGGCTCTCATGAACTTATTTTATTTTTCTTTAGTTTAAAGTTGAATTTGCATGCAAGCAGTTGATGGTCTATTTTTCATGGTGCCTGGCCATGTTCTCATTTGAGGTTCTTCATAAATGATTAGTATCCATAATATGTAAGGAATTATTATAATTTAACAATGAAAAGACAATAAATAAGTAAATAAATAAATAAATAAAATAAGCCAATAAAAATTTCTGATAAAAGTGGGAAATAATTTATATTGAGTTTTCTTTAAAGCATGTGTAAAAATGACCAATAAATACTTCAAAAAGATTCTCAATATTGTAAGACAATAATGCAATGCAAAATCTCAGTGAGATATCACTTCACACAGACTAGCATAGCTATAATAAGAAAGGATAGAAAATAAAAGATGTTGGTGAACATATGGAGAAATTAGAGCCTTTCTACTTTACTGGTGGAAGTGTAAAATGGTGCAGCCACTTTGGCAAAAAGATTTGCTAATTCCACAAAACATTAAAAATACCAAAAAAAGCAGTAATTAGCAATCATGTCAAAGCTGATACGCTTGAAATTTCTAACAAGTTAAATGAGAAAAAAAAAAAAAAAAAAGCCCAACCCACATTGAGTTGATTCTGACTCCTAGATACCCCCATTGGGTTTCCAAGGTGGTAAATCTTAATGGAAGTAGATTGTCTCATCTTCCTCCCAAGGAGCAGCTGGTGGATTTGAACCACTGACATGGTTAGAAGCCTTACCCACTAACCACCAGAACTTCTTTGTTAAACATACAGTTACCAGCAATTCCAACATTAGGAATGTATACCCAAGAGAAATGAAAACAAATATCCACCTAAAACTCACATTAACATTCATAGCAGCTTTATTCATAATAACAAAAAGGGTAAACTACCCAAACACACATCAAGGGATGAATGGGTAAACTAAGTACCATAAATAACATTCATGTACATATAATTCACAGATATGATAAAATTATGTAAAAACATTTCTTGCATAGTTCACTGATGCATAAACCACACATCTCTTGACATTTCATACTCATTCATCCTCATTCAATAGTCCAAAAGTAACATTTTTAATCATATTTGTATATAAAGCTGTAAGCACTGGTGAAGAAGTCATGGATAATGTTTGCTAATGCCCAGGTAATTATAATATAAAAAATTGAAATTATATGTTAACTCTGGGGCAGTTTGTGGCTGGGCCTGAGAATAGTGGAGTTCCTTATTGCCAAAGTGTACCCAGATACTCTGAGCTGGAGTTGGGCAGAGGGTTGGACATAGGGCTGTGCAGAGTTGCCACAGCGTGAGCACAGGCTAGTTACATGGTGGGGGTGGCTGGCTGCAGGTGCCATTCCTACTGTGCTGATCCCATATGAAACTGGGTAGCGAAATTGTGCAAGTGTGAGTGAACACTGTCTAATCCCCATAGGACCTTTGAACAACCAGTCAGACAAGTCTCGCCCGAGTAAGGGATGTGTGACCCCTCTGCACCCACAGCTTTTTCCCTGCACCTTCCTTGTAGACAGGAGATTTCAACAGCCCAATCCAGATGGCCAGAGAAACAGACAGAGGGGTGGAATGTGCATGGCCGCAGCATCTGAGTTTTGCCTGTCTGAGAGGCCTTTCTGGCCCAGGATGCACAGTCCCAAACACCTCCTGGGCTAGGACTGGTCACATTGGTGAGCATGATTTCTGGTACAGAAAAAATGATTTCTTCCTGTATTGGAGAAAGCAATTTGAAAAGCAGGGAAGGAATCCTGCCAGGAGAGGGGCCACTTTAGAAACTTGAGAGCAGTCTGCTGGAAATTAAACCTATGCATCAACAGGCACCAAGAGAAAAACTCAATTTTAAATCTGTTGGACAGGGGAAAAAAAAAAGTCAAAACTGAAGTTAAAACAAACCAAAAAACTAAACTCACTGCCATCAAGTTGATTCCGACTCATGGCCACCCCCTTTGGGTTACCAAAGTGGTAAATCTTTATGGAAGTAGATTGCCCAGTCTTCCTTCTGTGGAGTGGCTGGTGGACTTGAACCATCAATCTTCTGGTTAGCAGTAAAATTCTTTAGGTGCTACACCAACAGAGCTCCTTAAAAATGAAGTTAGTAACATGTAAACAATATTGGAATGTTTAAACAATTAGAAATATGAAAGATGCTTATCTGTGTTTTATTAACTATGCAAAGGTATGTGACTGTGGATCATAACAAATTATGGATAGCATTGCAAAGAATGGGAATCCAGAACACTTAATCATGCTCATGAGGAACCTGTACATAGATGAAGAGGCTGTCATTTAACTAGAATAAGGGATACTGCATAGTTTAAACTAAAGAAGTATGTACATCAGGGTTGTATCCTTTAACCATAATTATTCAATCTGTATGCTGAGCAAATAGTCTGAGAAGCTGGATTATATGAAGAAGAAAATGTGTCATCGGGAGTGGAGAAAGACTCATTACAACCTTCGATATGCAGACGACAGAACCTTGCTTGCTGAAAATGAAGATAACTTGATGCACTTACTGACAAAATCAATGACCACAGTCTTTACTATGGATTATATATCAACTTAAAAAAGACAAAAATCCTCCCAACTGAACCAATAAGCACATCACAATAAATGGAGAAAAGATTTAAGTTTTCAGAGGTTTCATTTTACTTGGATCCACAATAAACATCCATGGAAGCAGCAGATAAGAAATCAAATGTCGTATTGCATTGGGCAAATACGCTGCAAAAAAACCTCTAAAGTGTTAAGAAGCAAAGATGTCACTAATATGTGGCTAATCCAAGCCACGGTACTTTCAAATACCTCAAATGCATGTTAAAGGTAGACAATGAATAAGAAAGACTGAAGAATATTGAAAATGATAAGGGTTATACAAAGTCAAAGCATATAGCAGGAATATGAATTGGTTAACATCAGAGTAATTCATGGATCCAAGCACTATCATAGCAACTTTACCAAATAACAGTTGTCATCAAGTAGATTTTGACTCATGGCAATGTGTGTGTGCTGAAATAGAACAGCACTCCATAGAGTTTTCAATGTCATTTTTAGGAAATGGATTTTTGTGACTTCTGTCCAAGACACCTCTAGGTAGACTGGAACCTCCAAATATCCAGTTAACTTTCATTTGCACCATTCACAGATTTCTCCCAGTAAGTAATAAAGTCTTAAATAATTAGCATTAAATATACTTATTTTGAATATTGTATAAGGGAAAAAGGATTAAGTGAAAAATCACTGAAATATAGTATTTCTAAAGGTCTATATTTAATCTATCATATTTACCTAGGAACCTGAAACTCACTGAGCTCTCATGGTGTAGTGCCTAAGGCATTTGACTGCTGACCAGAAGGTTGATGGTTCAAACCCACCAGCCATTCCTCGAAAGGAAGGTTGCACAATCTACTTCTGTAGTGATATCGCCTAGGAAACCTGAAGGGTCGCTTTGAGTCAGATCTGACTCAACTGCAGTGTATGTGTGCGTGTGTACGACTCTCATCTCAGATGAGATTGAAACTTAAGGTCAGGATATGCAGTATGTAGTGTGACTCCATTTTGTTCTTCTCCAGCATTCTTGAATTGCTTTCTGCACTGAATCTCTTAATTTGCGATCCTAGCAGAATTATACATACAAAGGTGTGCAAGTGTCTAGATAGCTTCTATTGACTTTAGAAAATAGTATACTAATCTTATAATTATATTTGCTTGATCTTTAATCCCAGTGTGTTTAAAGAAAAAAGAACAATTAGTTCAGGTTTAATTTATGTGATTGATTGATCATAATCTTTCTCTTGCAACCATCACCAACACCATCACCAATGACTCTAGTTGTGAGTGCTGGATGGATTCTGAAGACCTATTATTCTGTGAAATTAATTATAATTCTTAACACCAAATAGAATATGTATTTTGATACTGCATGGAATTACATTTGTATGACCAAAGAGAATGTTAAATTGCATTGCCCTAATTACTGTATATATAAATTGCTTATTTAGTAGACATAATGAGTCCTAAATTATGAGTTTTCAAGGAAAAATAATGTGTATATATGTATATGTGTATATATATATATAATTTTTTTTCTTTAATATCAAATTTTAAAAGCAAATGGAATTTTAAGTCAGATGAAAATAAAGGATGACTTGGAAATTGGACAGCTTATGTCCTTAATATGTTACTGTTAATTAACCAAACAAATCTTACTCATTTTAGTTAAGTGTTTTGTGAGTAATATTTTCAAATTCTATCACATAGCCAATGCTGTCATTAATCATGTAATTTTAAGTGAGCTTAAATTCAGGAGCTCTGAGGATAAAAATGAAAAGAAAATACCTGAAATTCAAATGGCAACAATGACTTCTGGAAGAGAAATCACTAGAAAGAAAGCTGTTACACATGACACTTGAAAATTACCACATGAGGCAATTAAGAGAGCCAAATTAAATCAACTTCATTAGACTGCCAGAGTGAAGGAGTTGTCTTCTTTGACAAGTCTAGCTATTACTAAACTATGCAATGTGTTCAGTATGTTTCCAGCACATCTCTCAGAATACTGATGACTTGGGAAATGACAAAAAAAATACGTATTAGAAGAATGCTTGGAATTCAAATTTAAATCCTAAAATATAATCATGTAACAACTCAAATATCCCAACTGCTTGATTCTTAGAGATTAAGATAATTAAAATGCTCTCTTTGCTTTTCATGTTTTATTTTGCTTCATTTTACTTTCTTTCTGTCCTATACAATCATCATCTATCAAGATTTTATATTACATACAGCCTATACCTGCTCCCATTGATTTAAAAAAAAAAAAAAAGCTATATCATTAAACTTAAATTACTGTTTTATCCTTCCTATTATAGTCACTGCAGACATCAATTCAATTATGGGAAATAATAATATGTATGGTTTCTTATTAATTGTAGAAATTGAGGATTATTTGATTTGTTTTTTACATTTGTTTCACTAAAGGGGAAAAAAATCTGAAAATACTCAATCTTAAAATTTATGCAATTATGCCAAATTATGCTATCTTAACAATGGGAATAGAAATGACTGATTAGAGAAACATCTTTTTAGGATGTGTATAAAAGGGACAATTAATATCTAATTGAACACACACCAAATCTTGTAAGGATTTGACACTTGAAATTTCAGTCACTGGAAGAAACAAAGCATGTATGGCTTTCTTCTGACATCAAGTTAATTCTGAAGATTTGTGTTAATTCTAAAGATACATAACTATAGCACTGAAGCATCCATTAGGGGGAAAAAAAGTAAATGCGAGCAATAGTCACATTTATCATTTTAAATTTTGCATTAGCTACGTGAACTAAAAGAAAAACAGTGTAATTAATTTTAATAATGAAGTTTATTTGACTTAACATATCCAAATATACCATTAAAAAAGAAAAAAAATTGAGATTTTTTTTTGTTTGTTTTAGTTTTGTGCTAAGCTTCGAAATTCAATTTGTATGTTATATTTAGATAATGTCTCAGCTTTGAACAGCCACACTATCAGAGCTCAATAGCCACTTGAAACTATTGGCTCATTGTTAGACAGTGCTGCTATCCGGGTAGTAACTCTAAGTTTATCTATGATGTTGACACTATATGACCATTACCTATATACTCATTGACAAAACTCTTCCATATTTGTACCCTTATTACTCTATCTGTCAAAAAGATATTATAACACCTATTTCAACTATGTAAGATCATATAATTATAATTATTAGTGTAATAATAATTTGCAAAGACTTGGAGTTAGAAAACCAAAATAGAAGAACATGCACAGCATTCCTCAAGCTGAAATAGCTGAAGAAAAAATTCAAGCCATGAGTTGCAATATTGAAGAGAATCCTTAAATGTGCAAAATATTGAATGATGCAGGAAGCATCAAAATAAGATGGAAGAAATGCACAGAGTCATTGTCTCAAAAAGAATTGGTTTATATCTAGCTATTTCAGGAGGTAGCATATGATCAAGAACTAATGATATTGAAGAAAACAGTTCAAGTTGCACTGAAGGAATTGGCAAAAAACACGGCTCCAGGAATTAACGGAAAACCCATTGAGATGTTTCAAATGAATGCAGCTTTTGAGGCACTTACTCATTTATGCCATGAAATTTGGAAGACAGCTACCTGGCTAACTGATTGGGAGAGATGTATATGTGTCCCCATTCCAAAGAAAGATGATCTAACAGAATGTGGAATTATCGAACAATATCAGTAATATCTTACCTTATTATAAGCAAAGTGCAGCATTACAATGAGTGGAGAGAAGACTGAGGTTGTCAAAGACTTCATATTACTTAATTCTACAATCAACACCAAAGGAACTAGCAGTCAGGACATCAAAAGACGTATTGCATTGGGCAAATCTATTGCAAAAGACCTCTTTCAGGTGATGAAGAGCAAAGATATCTCCTTGAAGGCTAAGATAAGCCTTACCCAAGTCATGGTATTTTCACTCACCTCATATGCATGCTGGACAATGAATATAGAAGACTGAAGCAAAGTTAATGCTTTTGAGTTGTATTGTTGGCAAAGAATGCTAAAAGTACCATGGACTGATAAAAGAACTAACAAATCTGTCCAGAAAGAAGTGCAGCTGGAATGCTCCTTGGGAGTGAGAAAGACCACACTTTGTCTCACCTACTTTAGTCATGTTGTCAGAAGGGACCATTCTCTGGAGAAGGATGTCATGCTTGGTAAAGTGGAGGGTCAAGAAAAGAGGGGAAGGCCTTCAATAAGATGGATCAACACAATGGCTGCAATGATGGACACAGGTATAGCAAGAATTGTGAGGTTGGCACAGGACTGGGCAGTGTTTTCTTCTGTTGTACATACGGTTGCTATAAGTGGGAGCCAACTCAACAGCACCTAACAACAACAACAACAAAATTTTTTTTTTTTTAATTTAATTTTATGAATTGTGATTTGGGTGAAGATTTACAGAGGGAATTCATTTTCCATACAGTAGTTCACATATACTTTGTCTCATGTCATTGACCACAGTTTACAATGTAACAGCTCCCCTCCCACTTCCTCCCCATAGTTACCTCTTCCCAGTGACCATCCCTCCATACTCTCCTGTGCCCTGAGCTGTCTCTCTGTGCATAAGCAGCCCTCCCTTCTCTCATGATTGTTCTCTTCAGGGCATGTGTCTACTTGAGGTAAATGTTTAACTCACATGCCTGTACATTGTTTGGCTGGAAACCACAGGTGTGGGTTCAATTACAG
>NW_006922426.1:195067-195848 GCF_000298275.1 Orycteropus afer afer
TGTAGTTGTGTCTTATGAGGACTGTTGTTGTCTCCCACTTAGTTAGACACAAATTACAATTGAATAACTATCAAAAAACTAAAAGCCCATGGATGAAAAACACCCCATGTAATCAATAACAGAGGAACAGTAACCAAAAAAAGGGAAAAGGGAAAAATAGAATAAAAAACAAGCAAACCTGCAATATCTGGGGATAGGGCACTAAGAAGAAAAAAAAAAAGTAGGGAAGGAGAATAATACATGAAGAAAAAAACAGGAAGAATGCAAAAAGGAAAACAACAAATGGGGTTAGTCATGAGAAAAAGAAAGGAGGAAAAGAAAAGAAGAAAAAAAAAAGAAAAACTTAAATTGGGCAGGGGGCAAAATTTCAACCAGGCACAGGGAAAAGAAAAAATGCTGAAAACTATGACTTGGTAGGGGAAAATTAAGAATAATAATAAAAAGCACAAAACGTATTAATATTATTATTTGTTTTGAAACAGACAAATGTATGCAAATTAATCACCGGGAAAAAGAAAGCAAAAAAAAAAGAAAAGAAAAGAAAAAATCGGTGGATGACTGAGTAGGGCACCCAGGCTCCACCTGAGCACACAGACTGTGATCGAGTTCCTTTGGGCCCAGAAGGTAGGTGGGAGTGGGGCTGGCCACACCTCCATTCACCAAGCAGATATAGGGTATAGTAACAAGAAAAATGTCGTACCTTTTCAGTCTTCCAGTGTGTCCTTGGGGTTGCTGGAAAGCAGAACATGTTCTTAAGCCCCAGAAATCTGTGAGAGCACTG
>NW_006922426.1:196329-199463 GCF_000298275.1 Orycteropus afer afer
GGTCCAAGATTATCTTCTGTGTCTGTGTTAATTGGTTTCCTTTTTCTTTGTTGAAGAGGGTCTGTGCAGTCCTTCTGCCTAGTCTGCCATCTTGCCGGAACTCAACAACAAGATTTTTTATAGCTGAGAGCAACACTGAATATAAAACTTTGAAGTGTTTGGTAATAAAGATGTTTAGGTCTAAGCTCTGATTACAATAATTCTCATGATTGCCTAAAGATAATTGATTACTTGTTGCTAAATATCCTTAAGCTAGTGACTAGAATGTGATTTGTAAGGATTAACTATATCAAGGATAAACACACTAATATTTTACCAAAAATATCTAACACTCTTTGTTGTTTACCCAACATTTGTTCTCCTAGCTACTTTGCTAAGAGAACACTGATTTTGCTTAAGGATCTATATTTCCAGGGAGGTGATTTTATCACCATCTTAGGGATAAATCGTGTATTATGTTGAGCTCCTCAGGAAATAGACTTTGAAATAGATATTTGTCCTTTAGCCTCTTATTTGGAAGTTCCCTCAGAATAGACACCTGTGAAGAAAGGGAAGGAAGCAGGTGTGGGTAACAATATTGCAGCAGAGCCAAACCCATGGGCATCTATGAAGTCTTGCCATATCCCTTCAGAGATGTCCTGAATTCAGGCAAGGCACCCTGCATCAATAGACATTGATTGGGGACTGCACAAGGGAAGTTACACAAACTTGGACAAGACTTCACCTTTCATGCAACCTGAAGAGGCTTCAGCTGTGAGTTGCCAGCCAAACTTGGCAGCTGGAAATAGAGTGCCTTGTTCCTGAAGAGAGGATTTTGATCAGTGATCACAAGTTGTATAATGCTAAATAGCACAATCTGTTTTGTCTGAAACTATTTTCTTCAGAACCTTCATCAAAAATAAGGTAAGAATATGGAATAGTTGGGTGAGATTAAGACTGTTGGTGGAAGGAGATCTTCAGCTCTCTAGGTCCTGCTAAATTATCCTAAAGATGAAGGGGTCACTATTTTATCCCCCCTGCAACTTATTTGTGACAGATGATTGCATTTTCAAATACTAATGTTAAATTCTCATCAACAAAAAACAGTTATTCAATCCTGTTCTCCTTTTATTGTATGGACACAGAATTCAGTTCTGACCTACAAGGTGGACAAATAATTTCTTGGTAGAAACTTTTTTAAATGTTTTCTAACTCTTAACCAGAGCTACAAAACTTCCCACTTCCATCTGTATGGTTCCTGTGTGAAACAGGGGAAAGAAAAAAAAAAAAAAGTCTTCCTTTTAACTCCTTTTAAAAACATAAATGTCGGAATGAAATAATTTAAACTTCTTTTTGATCAAGGAATATATTAAATCAGTAGCACAGGTTTTCCTATCAGCAGAGGATCAGCTTTCAGTAAAAGCAAGAAATACAACAAATTATTGGAGCCTAAAAGAACTATTTAAGACCTATGTTATGAATCTTTTTTTTTTTCTTTCATTACATTATAAGCTAAACACTGCCCCTGCCCCTAAAAAACAACAAAAAAATAACGCACTGCCATCGAAATAATTCCAATTTATAGTGACCCTACAGAACCAAGCAGAACTGCCCCATAGGGTTTCCAAGGATGCAAATCTTTAGAGAAACAGACTGTCTCATCTTTCTCCCACAGAGAGCCTGGTGGATTAGAACCACCCACCTTTCAGTTAGCAGTCACTTGCCTAAACCGCTATGCCACCAGAACTCCTTAATATAAGCTAAGTGCAGTGCAGTGAATTGCTTAATATGGCTTTTCTAGCCAAAGTTCTCCATTTTGTGATATCTTTTAAATCCTAATGAGTCGGGTCTGACTCCACTACACATAACAACAATGCCTTTTTACAGTGGGATGCATCTTGAGTCCAACTTTTCTGGAGGCTAGGACTCAAGTCACCACTTTTTATTTCCTGGAGGCTGTACATGTGAATATTCTGGGAAAGTTTACTCTCTTACTCTGGTTCATTTGGTTCAACATCATCTCACCTCTGGACTTGAGACAGCAATTAGTCATCTGACTCACCAATTTGGGTTTGTCAGTCCCAGAAACCATGTGAGTGAGGAGAATTTTCCAGACTTACCCATGAGCAGGACTTGCCAGATTCCCAGCCTCAACAATCTGCCATTTCCTCAGCAGTTTATGAGTTCTGTGAGACTTTACAGCAAAATACGGGACTCTAAGAGGATGGAGAGTACTAAGGGGAGGAGGAGGAGTTGATGTCAGAGACAGTGGAGTGGTATAGCAGTTTGGAAAAGTTGGACATTTGGGACATCTTTGAACTCCACCTCATAGTGACTAGCCTTGTGCTGATCTTTCTAAAAGAAATTATTCGAGCACTAAGGAATCAAAATATTTACTTCCAGGGAACAAAACCAAGAATGTATTTGCTAACTAATCAAGGTGGAAAAAATAAATTAGTGTAAAAACTCGATTCTGATTTATTATAAGTGATAAGTATTATACTGTCCTGTGATTAAGAGCAAAAATTAAGGACTTTCTTGCAAATTTTACTGAACTGTTTTATATATCAGAAAATTGGTAATCTCTAGATTAAAGGGAATTGCTTAGAATGATAAAAATTTTTGTAGGAAATGTTACTAGTTCATGAAATATATGTCTGTTAGTTGTCTCTTGTAATTAATATATTTTCTTTATTTTTATTCCCTCAAAATACAAAAAAAAAAATAATTCAACATTGACTCCTTTTAAATGACTAAAACTATTGACATATTTTAATGACTGCAATATGTTTTAATAGTACAAACTTTCTTTTTAGTAATACCTAATGAGAAAAATGAGGAAATTAAATTTGTTCTTATAGTTTCTAAGCCTAAACTTAATTTGGACTCTATTTATGTAGTACTATGATATATGGAATTATTATGGGTGTGCTGTGACTCTGAGGGAAATTACTCTGAGAAAAAAGTCAAAACATTGAAGATGGAAATCTGAAAAGATGGAAATATTAAAATTGTTGAACCACTGAATTAATTAAATCTGAAGTCATTTTCTTGAATTGCTGTTGTAGTTGTTGTGTGATGAAACACTCCTGTTTTGCTTAGTTGGGAGCTCTGGTGATGTAGTGCCTAAGGCATTTGGCTGCTAACCAGAAGGC
>NW_006922426.1:201053-202195 GCF_000298275.1 Orycteropus afer afer
TAAATTAATTCTTCCTTAGTCCTTCTTATTCGGTGACCTATTTTGCATGAATATGAGGTGACTAAAAGTACCATGTCTTGGATCAGGTTCACCTTAGTCCTCAAAGTAATATCTTCTCACTTTAACATTTTAAAGAAGTCATTTACAACCCAATTAATTGATTTCTTCACTTCTGTTTCCATGGGAGTTGATTGTGGATCCAAATAAAATTAAATCCTTCACAAGTTCAATATTTTCTTCTCTTATCATGAGGTTGCTCATTGGACCAGTTGTGATGCAATCCATACTGAAGGGTGCAGTCTTTGATCTTCATCATTAAATGCTTTCAGCCCTCTTTGCAAGTAATATTGTATCATCTGCATATCAGAAGTTGTTAATGAGTCTTCCTGCAATCTTGATGCCTTGTTCTTCTTCATTTTGCCTATAACACTAGGAATAGTTTAGGAGATGACATCACACTGTTTGTTAAGTGCTAATAAATGAGTATACTCAAAATTGCTAGTGAAAATTTGCATAGTCTTTTTGAATAGCAATTTTATAAAATATAAAGACCAAAGGAGAGAGAGCACACACATTTTATGCTCTTTAGCCTGGTAATTTACTCCTGAGAAGTGATCTTCAGAAAATAATGTTAACTAGTTAAACACACACACACAGGAAAGATTTATTGTAGTATAATTTATCTTAAAGGCAAATGAAAAAAAAATCTAACAATAAGTGATAGGTAATCAAACTAGTGATATAGTATTGATGGTTTATCCTGAAGCCATTTAAATATCTAATTATAATCTATTTTCAAAAGGGCAAGATTTTCAAAGGGTTAAAAGAGTTCTGACTTGTGTTTGTTTAGTCTATGTGTTTTGCTCAGCAGTGATTTTATCTTAATTTCTTTTGGTTTTATTATATTTGGACAATAATTATTTTAAAGAATATCTCTGTAAAGTAGAAAAACAATCCAATCTCTTTGTAAGATTAGAAAAATATATTAGAGAAGATAACTTAATTACCTTGAATCACCTTGTAAATTGGCAACAGAACTTGAACTTTACAACTTGGACTAGCAGATTTAACCTTCAGGTAATAACCTCTTTATTACAAAGGTTTCTCTCTCTCTCTCTCTCTCTCTCTCTCTCTCTCTCTCT
>NW_006922426.1:202442-203678 GCF_000298275.1 Orycteropus afer afer
TTTGAACCGCCAGCCTTCTGGTTAGCAGTCAAGTGCCTTAGGCACTATGCTACCAGAGCTCCTGTATGTATATATATAATTACTTTTTATAAATATACATAATATAATTAATATAATATAATAATATATTATATGAAAGCATGCCCTACTACAAAGGATCATACCAGGTGTCATGGAATCACAAACAGGTTGCATTTGTCTCACAAACTAAACAGGCACATTCCTCATAGTGCATAGTGCATAAATGAAATTTAGTGTTCATTTGTTTTGTTCTATTATAAGGTAAATATATTCTCTACTTAGTTGCTTTAGTTCTGGCATAGTGTTTAGCTTCTGCTTGGTTTAGCAGAGGTGGATTTTCTTTCTTAAGCTTATTACTCGAATCATTATTCAGTTGAGTGACTGCTTTTCTGAACCAATTTTGATCATGTCATTGGACAGAGTTAAAATAAGACAGGCTGACGAGGGTCTTTTCATGTTTCTTACCATTGGAAATTGCTATTTCTATAAATGTCAAAAAGTGCCATGTTTCCCCAGAGCTATGAACAACATTCTCAATTCAAGGGTAGCAATACATGAAAAGCATTTTGATGATTTATGGGTATTGATTTAGGAATAAACGGAAAAGAATCCATATGTAATACTCACTATCTCTTTTATAAATCTAGTGCTTACAATGCCAGATATCCATTAATGTAGTGGATCTAAAAAATGGTTAGAATAGCATCTTGATATTTGTTACAGAAAAAAAAAAAAAAGATTATCTTTGAATCTTCATTAGTCTATCATATGTCAGGCTTGCCAAATCATATACACCAAAGGTAGTATCTTAAATTCAAGCCACATTTCTAGCTTGAAATAAAGCCTTTTCTGTTCATTTTATTTTGTTTAGTTTAGATGTGCTTACATAATAAAGAAGAAGGTTTTAGGTAGCAAGTGTCCCAAGTCAAAAGGAAATTATAATAGAGGTAATATATTAATTGAGAATAAGTAGCTGTTATTGAAGTTATGAAATGGGTTTAGCATATTTTCTGAACAGCTTAATGTTCAAATAACCAAATATTCAACTGGGAATGATTTCACGACTACCTTAAACAGAACACTGCTATGTACTACTGTTGTTGTTGTTATTATGTGCTGTCGAGTCAAACCCGACTCATAGCGACCCCTCCTTGGGTTTCTGAGGCAGTATCACTATGGAAGTAGGATTGCCCAACCTTCCTTCCGAGGAGTGGC
>NW_006922426.1:203778-207754 GCF_000298275.1 Orycteropus afer afer
TTGAACCGCCAGCCATCTGGTTAGCAGGCAAGTGTCTTAGCCACTATGCTACCAGAGCTCCCTATGTACTACTAGATGATGGAATTTAACCTCCCTCCTATATTCAGAGGGAGATAAGGGAAACCTCCATTGGGTCTTGGGGTAAGGGTGGGGGTCATGAACAGAACATATTTGCATGAAGGTGTGGATGGATTTCATCATTTCCACTTGAAACTTTCCACACATAGAGGGGAGGTGTCTCTCTTATGCCCGGTCATAACCCCATTAATCTTGTTCACTCCTGCTATTCCCAGGAAGGCACACCAGCTCGAGGCAAACCCTTTGAACCTTTGCCCACATTCAAGGCAGGCAGAGGTGGTGCACAGATTATGGTCAAGCCTGCTGAAGGCTTGATAACACAGGAAGGAATACAAGATGGGAATTTGAAATTATGATTCAAAGAGGAATACTGATAATTATAGTAGGTAGTACTTTGAGTTTTGAGAAAAGCAGGAGCAAGGCCCACACTCTTTGACCTTGAAGATTCTTCATCCCACAAGGATTATGTTGACCACTGGAAATTGGGCTGTGCCCTCAAGAGAAACTAGATAACCACTGGAGAGCTGAAATGCTCTACCTTTGTCGGTTCTTGATTGATATGTATTCTTTATGGTACTTCCTTTCTGGTTGCCTAGGTAAGTGAAGTGCAAACAGTGATACAGAATCTAAGTCATTTTTACCAATCTTAAAGCTCATACCAAATTTCATAGCCTGGTCTGGGTCAGATGGTGGATGTCTTTGTAGTGAAAATGAAGGATCATGACTAATATAAGATGAGTCAAAAGACTCAGTTGATTCTGGTTGTGGTGGAAAATGGTAAAAGGGCAAACAAAATTTATAATTCCTTTGTTCTACCCTATTATTTTAAGAATGAAGTAGCACAGAAATTGATCTTTTGCCACTTACTAGTCATGTTTATTTATTTATTAAAATAATAGATTTTATTTTTTTAGAATAGTTTTAAGTTGAAAGAAAAACTGCAAAACTGCTCAGAAAGTAGAATTTCCATTTACCCTTGTTCCACTGCCTATAGTTTCCTCTATTATTAATGTCTTGCATTAGTGTGGCACATTTGTTAGCATTGATGAGCTGATATTCATATATTATTATCAACTAAAATCCATAGTTCATATTAGGGTTCACTCTTTATCTTGGTGAACAGTTTTATGGATTTCAACAAATGCATAATGTCATAAGTCTACTGTTACATTATTGTGCATAACAGTTTCACCACCCTAAAAATCCTTTGTACTTCACTTATTCTTCCTGTTTCTCCTCAGCCATGGACAACCCCTGATTTTTTTTTTTTTTTTAACTGAAGATTTTTAGTGCAGTGAAACTATTCTCTATGTTATTGTAATTTTAGATACGAACATTATGTTCTTTCATTGTTCGTTTATTCACTTGATAAATATATATTGAGAACTTACTGTATCCTAGGCACTGCTTTAAGAAAACAATTAAACATTGTTTCTATGCAACCTATTGTTTGAAACAATAGGCTACAATAATGAAATTTGTCAGTGGCCACTTTCTAGCTGGGAGAGACAGTCAATAAACAGTAGACACGAAGTATGGATAAATTGTGTGGTATACAAGAAAGTAATATGTGCTAAGCAAAAATATTGTATGGTTGGACCAGAGATTGAAAATGAAGGGAGGAGGGACCAGTGAAAGAGTTGAATAAGTAGACAGGTAGACCTCATTGAGAAGCAGGCATTTGGGCCAACAGTTGAATGAGATAAGGTTATTGGCTCTGAGGATAACTGGATTAATCTTTGTAGCAAAAGGAAAAGAAACTGTAATGGCCTTGCACAGCAGCAAGGAAGCTAGGGTGATTTGGGCAGATTTAGTTAGATAGAGGAATGAAGTATGAAATGAAGTCAGAAGGCAGAGTAAGACAGTTCTCTTAAAGTGGGAGTGTCCCAGGCTTTCTGTCTCTATCTAGTCTCACTCCCTTAGTATTCACATCTAGTTGCATGGCTTTAAGTACCTCATAACCAAAAAAAAAAAAAAAAAAAACTCACTGCCATTGAGTTGGATCCAACTCATAGTGATCCCTCCTTGGGTTTCCAAGGCAGTATCATTACAAAAGTAGATTGCCCAGCCTTTCTTCTGAGGAGTGGGTTTGAACTGCCGACCTTCTGATTAGCAGTCAAATGCCTTAGGCACTATCCCACCAGAGCTCCCAGATTCATATCTCTTATCCACACCTCTCCTGAACACCAACCAATCTTGTAGATAGATCTCAAACTCTTAGTTTAGATGATTATAAAATTTCTCAAATTTAGCATATTACCCAAGGATCTTCTGACATTGCACCAAACAAAATCAAACAACAAAACAGCCTGTAGTATATTTTCAGTGTTCTGCACGTATCTCCATCCTTCCTGTGAATAGACCAACAATTCTGAAGATTTTCCTGACTTCTCTTTCACTCTGCACCCTATATTGTATCCGTTGCTAGATTTTCTCAACTTTGTCTTTAAACTATTTACTCAATCTGACATTTTCACCAACTACACTGCTATCTTCCTGGTCTCTGCCTCTATCAGCTCTTACCAGGTTTGCAGAAATAGTTTTCTAGCCTTAGCCCTGTTTCCATGCCAGGCACATCCTTCCAATCTGTTCTCAAAGGAGCAAACTCCTTTCTAGATGTTCTGAGGAAGATATGCTTTCTTTTCACATTTCTAGAGACTGCCCACATTCTTTTGTTATGTCCTCTTCCTGTATCTTCAAAACCAGCAATCATCAGCTGAATTTTTTACATGATGTCATCTCTCTGGCACTGACTCTTCTGATTCCCTCTTTGGCTACATTGGGTTCACTTGGATAGTTCAAGGTAAACTCTTGGTTTGAAGGTCAGATAATGTGATGGTTAAGATTATGTGGCAACTTGGCTGGGCTATGATTCTCAGTACTTTGGCAGTTATGTAATAATGTAGTTATGTAATGATGTAATCATCCTCCATGCTGTGATCTGGTGTGATTATCTAATCAGTTATAAGAGGAGTCTCCTTGGTGAGTGTCCTGTATTCAATGTATATATATATATATATATATATATATATATATACTTGCCCTGTCTGCATTAAATACTCCTTCCAAGTGCTTCCACAGCATCCTGGTTGCCTGCCATAAATTAACATATATATATATATATATACTTTCTGGCATAGCTCACTTGCTTACTCTGGATCCTGAATCCATCTCATAATCATCAGATATCTCTGTTTCTTGGGATTTGTTCATCTCTGCAGGCTGTGATCCAGTAGCTTTCTATCTAGTCTGCTGATTTGGGATTCGTCAGCCCCTGTGGCTAAGTGAGTCAAGAAGCTTATAGCCTGGCACCTGACCCAGGGGCTTGGAACTTAATAGCCTCTACAATTACATGAGATGTTTTCTTGATATAAATTTCTTTATTTGTATGTAATTCACCGATTTTGCTTCTCTAGAGAACACAGCCTAAGATAGATGAAAAGCAAAATTAATTTTATCTACAATCTTAATTATCCCTTAGCATGTAATGTAACATAGTCATAGGTTCTCAGGATTGAGATGTGGACATCTTTTTTGTGGAGGCATATTATTCTGTAAATCAAGAAGAAAAATAAAACATCTCGGTGAAATAAATGAACAAATGTTATAAAATTTATATCAATGAAGAAGAAACATAAATATTCAAAAACATATGATCACTTCAGTTGTTGTTAGGTGTTGTGGAGTAATCTCTGATTCATAGCAATCCTGTGTACAGCAGAATGAAACATTGCCTGGTCCTGTGCCAGCCCCTCGATCCTTGCTATATCTAAGTCCATCGTTGCAACCACTGTGTTAATCCATCTATTTGAGGGCCTTCCCCTTTTTCATTGACCCTCCACTTTACCACGAAAGATATCATTCTCCAGGGAACAGTCAATCTAAGGAATGATCACTT
>NW_006922426.1:207859-209035 GCF_000298275.1 Orycteropus afer afer
GAGTCAGACCTGACTCATAGCGACCCCTCCTTGGGTTTCCAAGGCAGTATCTTCCTTCCGAGGAGTGGCTGGTGGGTCACTTCAGTAGGGACCCTTCAGTAGGGACCAGAAAAACTCAAAATTTAATAACAATGTCATATGATGTTATTATAACTATTGCATGGACAAAAAGATAACAAAAATATCAAATGTAGGCAAGCCTATTGAAAATGACAACTACTCTTTTCTCATCAAATTATCTTGGTACTTTATTAAATGTAAGTGTTTATTTTTGGACTCTCAGTTCTATTTCCTCATCTATCTGACTATCCTTGTGCTAGTACTGCACTGCAAGTTTTGAAATCAGAAAGTATGAGTCTTCCAATTTTGTTCCTCTTCTTCAATATTGTTTTGCATACTATGATCCCTTTCATGTCTGTAACTTCATCTTAACTAAAATGTTTTATCTAGATTATTATAATTTATGTCCAAAGAAATTGATGTGTTTTTCATCTGGAGGGATTTTTCTCAAGTATCATAGATTTTCTGAGATAATCCCAATTTATGACTAATATTTCAGCATAATTATTAAATGTGCCTTCCTTTTACACCCAAAGGAGTCTTATTTTGGATGACAAAGTGTTTGGTCATTCACATTTTGAATCGTATTAGAGCTGCAAATCCCTAGCCTTTTCCAAATAGGGAACTGAATCTGTCAGAGAAATGGTAAAGTCCATGAGTCCATTCCAAATACATGAAACTATTTTAAATTTTCATTAATCTCAACTTGTTAAAATAGGCTTATCAATCACTTTTAATGTCAAGTGCTCTCTCATAGGATATACAGTAAGGGAATTTTTTTAAAAAATTCACTCTCTCCCAGACTTTCTCCTTTGAGATAAATGGAAAAGACATGGAGAAGTTATATTTATTTAATTTCTCTCTTTATATTCTCCCTAATTTTATTACATTTGAAAAGGATTTAAAATTATTTCTCATTCAATGTTTCTCTACTACTATCATAATGACAAAGGAGCCTTGGTGGTGCAGTGGTTAATTAAGCACTTGTCTGATAACCAAAAGGTCAGCAGTTTGAACCCAGCACCTATTTTCTGGGAGAAAGACATGTCAGTCTGCTTGCATAAAGATTAACCAAACCAGGGAGGTGGGGCAAGATGGCGGACTAGGCAGAAGGAT
>NW_006922426.1:227747-239516 GCF_000298275.1 Orycteropus afer afer
CTTCACCCAAATCCTAATTAAAAAAAAAAAAAAAAAAGATTAATCAAACCAAACCAGACTCGCTGCCATCAAATTATAAGACTTTACATAAGTCTAGAAAAATGATTCAACCTGATGCATATTTAGTAATACTTTGAATGACTTTAATTATCTCAAGGTTTAAAATTTACTTGTAACTTACTTA
This sequence comes from Orycteropus afer afer, assembly GCF_000298275.1. NCBI lineage: Eukaryota > Metazoa > Chordata > Mammalia > Tubulidentata > Orycteropodidae > Orycteropus > Orycteropus afer. Next base: position 227,932 of record NW_006922426.1, read on the forward strand.
TTGCAAAAGTTTTGCTGTGCTTAAGGTGGGAAATTCTTTCCTGTCAAAAAAAAAAAAAAAAAAGAGGAAAAGAATGCATTTGTTGTTTTTCATTTTCTCTTTTCTTTGTTAGCCCTGCAGGGATATTGCAGTTTTGTGTTCCAAACTATTAACCAATGAACTCTCAAAAAAAGGTCAAGAATAAAGGTGTTAAGGTTTGGAGAAGCCTGAAGAATCATGCCATGGATTATAGTAACCTCTTAAATTTCCTTCTGAGGAATGTGTCATTGGATATATAAATTGAATATGCATCAAGTTCCATATTTTATTCAAGTTAAAGTTTACTTCTGAACAAAGTATCTCTCTTTGTGTCTTTCTTTCTCACCTAGACACACTACACACACATATACACATGCATACACACAGTCTCTCTGTAAGGTGACACAGAGAGGGGGGGAAATTTAGTTTTCAGAATTTATATCATATGCTGATTGTTTAAAGAAATGGACTGTGTGCTAGTCAGTTGCATATCATTGACAATGTAGGAAGACATAGCAAAGAGTGAAGAGGGTAAGGGTCCTTACTCTTTGGAAGGGAGGTTGGGCAATCTACTTCTGTAGTGATACCACCTTGGAAACCCAAAGAGGGGTCCAACTTGAGGGCACATAACAACAACAACAACATGAGAACAACTTGGTCTAGTTTACCAAGGAATTTTTCCAAGATTATAATTTATGCTGTAGGATAAAAAAGAATGCGCTGGGATGAATGTGATCTTTTGCTCACAATGAATATAAAAGCCACTTTATTACCTCACATATTATTAAAATTATGCCATTCTACTTGATTAAATTATACATTATTCTAAAATATATCATATTAATAAATTGTTATAAAAGTATGCACATAGAATAAATGTTTTTTTCCTTGGCAATTTAGAAACAGCTGAAAAAAAAAATGAGTCTTCTATTCTTGCAACAAAATTAGTATTTAATAGGTAAGCCACTGTATTAAGATGCCCCGGAAGCTAAGTGGTTAACCATTCAGCTGCCAGTGGGAAGATCATCAGATCATACATCTACCAGCTTCTTTGAAGGAAAAGGATGTAGCAGTCTCCTTCTGTAAAGATTGCTCTTGCTGTTGTTAGGTACTGCCAAGTCAGATTAAACTTATAGAAACCCTCTGTATAAAAGAACAAAACACTGCCCAGTTCTGGGCCATTCTCACAGTCATTGCTATGTTTGAGCCCATTGTTGCAGCCACTATGTCAATCAGTCTTGTTGAGGATCTTCTTCTTTTTCACTGACCCGTTACTTTACCAAGTACGTTGTCCTTCTCCAGGAGCTAATTTTTCCTGATAACAAAGTGTGTGACATGTCTCATCATCTTCCCTTCTTAGGAGCATTTTAACTGTACTTCTTCCAAGATAGATTTGTGCATTCTTTTGATAGTTTATGGAATACTCAGTATTCTTTGCCAGTACTATTATTCAAATGCATCAGTTCTGCTTTGGTCTTGCTTATTAATTGTTCACCTTGCATATGAGACAACTGAAAATACCATAGCTTGGGTCAGGTACACCTTAGTTCCCAAAGTGACGTCTTTGCTCTATAACACTTTAAAGAGATCTTTTGCAGCAGATATGCCCAAGCTAATAAGTCATTTGATTTCTTGACTGCTATTTCCATAGGCATTGATTGTAGATCCAAGTAAAATAAAACCCTTGACAACATGTTCTCCATTTATCATGTTCCAATTTATAAGATTATTATTAGTCTAGTTTTTAAGATTTTGTTTTCTTTATGTTGAGGTGTAATGCATACTGGATGTAATACTCTTTTATCTTCATCAGTAAGTATTTCAAGTCCCCTTCACTTTTGGTAAGCAAGGTTGTGCCATCTGCATATCATAGGTTGTTAATTGGTGTTTTTCCAGTAGTGATACCACATTCTTCTTCATAGATTCCAGCATCTCAGATTATTTGCTCAGGATACAGATTGGATAAATATGGTGAAAACAAAATAGGGTGAAACTCGGGTCCCTGCCCAGTGTGCAGTCAGGCAGAAAGAGTTTACACACCAAGTGATTAAGAGGAAAGAAAATTATGTATTGCAAAGTGGCAATACAAGGAGGCAGGGGTACTCATATCCAGATCTGGCTCCCCGCAACTCCATCAAATTACAGTTTTGTGAGCTTCAGAAGAGAGGGTTATTCATATTCATAAAAATGTCAGTAATTTAGGAGTGAGATGGTTAATGACTGGCTTAAATTTCCTTCACCTCTGTTTAAAAGGACAGTAGCGTTTTGAGCCAGTGCGCTTGCGTAACAGATGAGTCACAACCGCTTGCTGTCATCAGCTGACTGGGGCTTAGGCAGAGGGAAGAGTGTTAGTTCCAGCAACTTTGTTTCTCTTTGTCACACTGCTCATGTCTGCAGGTCAGAGTTAATTTTTAAGTTGTTTTCTAAGACACATTAATGTGTTTATCACTTGTGCCTAAAGAAATAACATGAAAGAATATTTTTTTCTTTTTTTTCCATTCAGTTCTTAAGGAACTGAGTTTATTGTATTTACTGATCTGCCTCCAACACAGGTTCTATTAGTCTTAACTGAGGTGGAGAAATAGTTGAGAGTAATTAAATTTACTTGCCTATTCCCATCCGGGTTCCTATCTGTTCTAATTATCTGTTTTAACCAGGGTGGGGGAAATAGTTTTGACTTTACTCAGTTTCAAAACCGTACAACCATGATGCACACCTTTTCTAACAAAAAGATTGGGTGTTTGAACCTACCAGCTGCTTTGGGAGTGAAAAGATGTGACAATCTGCTTCCATAAAGGTTACAGTCATAGAAACCTTGGGCGACAGTTCTACTCTGTTCTATATCGTTTTTATGATTCAGAATCTACTTGATGGTAAAAGGTTTGGTTGGGTTTAGGGAATCCTCACCTATATGCAATTACTTTGTGGTGAAATTATACGATAATGAGATGGAATGACACAGTGATTGTGAGAGTGGACTCAAACATACCTACTGTACTAAGCAATGTTTCCATCTGTTGTACAGACTATGAGTCAGAACTAACTCAATGACATCTAACATCTCAACAAAATTGTACTAGTCTCAGGTATTTTTTCACGGTGGAAAAGACTGGGAAAGAAATTTGAGAACAAATAATAGCTATTTATTTTTATTGTGACAGATTAATTTACCATTTAATTGCTAAAAATATTACCATTCTCCGCAACTGGAAAAATTGGCATACCCTCTCCCAGGCTTTTGCAATTGCTTCATGAATCAAAGAAAGTTGATAGATGTCGATGGTAATAATAATAAAAATATGCCATAAATTTCTCTAACCAATTATTACATTTTATACTTTATTATTAAATGGAACACTGCATTTTTTATTTAAGTTGAATCATGAATTTTTGTTGTGCAATTCCTCATTCAAGAGTGTTGCAATAAAATCTATGGGTTATGTGATTTCACAAGGGGACTTGCATCATTTGTGATAATAAAGGCTGAAGGTTAAATATGCACACTCGTATTAGTCCTCCTCCTTTACTCCATCTTCCACCCGTGACCATGATATGGCAAAACAATATTATCACAAATGATGATGATAATTTTATTATCACAAAAGAAGATCACACATCTTCTTCCCCATCAAGTCTTTTTGTTTTATTTTGTTTTTTGAACCATTGTCTAGGAGAAATGGATTCAGCTTATTTTGCCAATTTTTAGTTGTATAGGATCTCTCCTGTGGCATAGTGGTTAAGACACTCTGCTGCTAAATAAAAGCTCAGTAGTTTGAACCCATCAGCTGCTCCATGGCTAAGGAATGAGGCAGTCTGCTTCTGTAAAGATTTACAGCCTTGGGAAACCCCATGGAGTTTGCAATGAGTTGGAGTCCACTGGATGACAGTGGATTTTTGTTTTGTTTTGTTTTAGGTTTTATGAGTCCGAATCAACTCAGCAGCAATGGAGGTTGGGGGCAGCTCTGTATCTATATAGCAAAATATTCCATGATGTTACTGATTTTCCTTGTTCTTTATATCCTGTAAGAAATGAAACTACCCATTTTTGAATTATTAGAAAACTCGTGGGCAGGTAATTTGAAACATATTTTATTTATAGAATATTCTAGAGGGGACATTGTGTGATCCAGTGAACAATATTTAAATGGTGTCCTGGGAACAAATGTTATAGCACATTTCAAAAGTAGTATATTGGCACTTGGCACTTGACTGCTAACCAGAAGGCTGGCGGTTCAAACCCACCAGCCACTCCTGGGAAGGAAGATGGGGCAATCTACTTCCATAGTGACACTGCCTCAGAAACCCAAAGAGGGGTCGCTATGAGTCGGTTCTGACTCGACAGCATATAACAACAACAACAACAACATATTGGCACTTGTATTTTAAACAAATCCCCCTAATGAATATAATATTTGTCAAAGTTTAAAAAGTGCTACAATAAATGTTTGATAAATGCTTACTGGCTGATTGAACTTGTAAAATTTTTGCGTGATTATTTATGTATGACAAACATTAGAAACAGCATAACACCATAAGAACTGTCTCATTTGCTCTTAAGCATTAAATTCTATGACCAAAATCTGAGCATAGAATAAATAATGTATGATATTTAAATATAAAAAAAAGATGCATTTAAATAATTCCAGACAAAGATTTCTGCCAACAAAGACTCTTGACTGAAATATCTGAAAGATTTATGGCATGATGTTGCAAATTATATCCTGCAGGCCATGGCCTAATTTTTGAAAGACAAACAAGCTATGAATTCTTTCTACATTTTAATCAAGTTATTATTTAAAAAAAAAAAAAAATGGACATGTGATAGATAACATGTGGATAGTGGCTGTCAATCAGCTGTGACTCATTATGACACCATGCATAACAGAATGAAACATTGCCCAGTTCTGCACTATCTTCATGATCATATGCTTAAGTTTATCATTATAGCCACTGTGCATTTTGTGTGCTGTTTAATCTAGTGGGTTCATCTTCCAGCATCATGTAAGACAATGGTCTTTTTTGATCCATAGGGCTTTCATTAGCTAATTTTTGGAATTAGACAATCAAACCTTTCTTTCCAGTCTGTCTTCGTCTGAAAGCTAAGAAACCAGTCCACCATGGGTGACCCCATTGGTCACCCATGAAATGCTAGTCACATTGGTTCCAGCATCATAGCATTATAAAAGCCATCACAGTATGATAAATAGATGAGTGGTGAGATAGAAGCCATATATAACCTTTGTACCCTAAATTATTTACTATCTGGTCTTTAATGGGGAAAAAAAAAAAATACCAATCCCTGATTGAAGGAAATGTTTTTGTTTAATTCTACTACAAAAATGTTTTGAATTAATAATGTATGAGAAATAATAAATCTTACCAGAGAAATATAAACTGTTAAAAAAAAAAAAAGGAAAATTCTACAGCTAAAAAATATAATATTTGAAATGGAAAAATTACTAGATGGGCTTAAGAGCAGATTCAAGATTACAGAAGAAAGGATTAATTACTTTGAAAATCAATAAACAAGAAAGTATGCAGTATATACAGCAGAGGAAAAAGAATTTATTAAAAAAAGAAAATTAAAATGAGATGGAAAATTCTCCAACATGAGCAAATAGGATTTTTTTTTTTTTTTTTTTTTCTGTCAGCAGGATAATGAACAGGGAAGTTCACATTTGGCCCATGAAATAAATATGGAAGCATTGAAAAGTTGTTGTTTCAGAAATGTTACCTATGCTGGAAATTTTGATCACATAAACAACTTCTGCACATCAGTATTATCTACTAATAACAATATTAATTTTAAACTCACTTCCATCAAGTTGGTTCCAACTCATAGTGACCCTCATTGGGTTTCTGAGGTGGTAAATCTTTATGGAAGTAAATTAACCCATCTGCCTTCAGTGGAATGGTTGGTGGGTTTGAACCACCAACTTTCTCATTAGCATTCATATGCCTTAGGCACTATGCCACCAGAGCTCCTAATATTATTATTAGCAGTGAATATCAACTTGAATCTCATTATTGTAGCTAGAATGGTCTAGTGTGTATTTTGGATTAGGAAAAGTTAGTTCTCTCTCCTATTCAGAATTCAAGTAAGACATTGGAGGTAAAATGCTCCTGACAAATATGAAGTAGTGTGGAATTAATTTAAAAATATTTCAAGGTCACTTTCCATATTTCAATTATTTTTATTAGAAGCTGGAGATTCCTTTTTTTTTTTTTTTTTTTAACCAAAAACACAAATGAATATGCAATTGCTATAAAAGAGAGGCACATAAGTGTTACTGAAATATATAATATCGAGAATTGGAATAATTAGAGAATTAGAGATGTTAGTAAAGACTTGTCTGAGAGGTGGTGATTGATTTCAACAGGAAGAGAATTAGGAATTATAAGACAGAGGGACACAGTAGTCAAATGAATGAAGAGCAATGGAATACTCTTTTGAAATAGAGGGAAGAACATTTAGAACATTTAAGGCAATTTTGATTAAATATAATGAGCCACAGTGTCAGTAGTCAACATGAGGTTGATATTATTCAGTTATGAGGACAATCTTGTAAACTGTTAACAAGTTGGTTTGAATTACTGTTATTTCTCCTTAATATAAAAATATATATATATATATATTGTTATTCTGACTCATTACACTTGGCAACTACATTTTTCTTTAATTTTTATTTTAATATTTTTTAGGAAATATTATTTTTTAGGAAAAAAAATTCTGCAGAATTTTCTAAAATGAGTTCCACAATTTTAGCCAATAATGTTCTTACATACATGTCAAATGTTATATGATAAAATACACATCTTAAAAAAGAAGAGCAGTTATGTGAAGGTGAATCTTGAGTTCTGTAGATAGAAGAAACTGAAAAAGTTCAGAATAATTAATCTATTATTGTATTGAGTTCTCAGATCATTGAAAACAATACCTTGTGGTACTAGGATCAAAGTTTTGCTCAGGAAAACTTCCTACAAATTATGCAAGAGCTTCTATTTAGACATTGAACATTAATCCAGGAAAAGAAAAAAAAAGTAGCATTGTTTGCAAAACTTTCTATAAATATTTTAGTAACTTTGGTTAATTTAGTGGCCATAAATACTTCAGATATCTTCCCCTCTAGGGGGATAAAATGAATTACAATTTCTACAGCATTTATTCTTTCAACATGTGGATAAGTGGGAATTATTTTTCTTTCACTCCTCATTACCAGAATGTTAGGCAATCTACTTCCATAGTGATACTGCCTAAGCAACCCAAGGAGGGGTGGCTATGAGTCAGGGCCGACTTGACGGCACATAACAACAACAACATGGCATCAAATAGAGAATTGCTTCCTAGCATATCCACATTATTTTTGAAAATCATGAAAACATTATCTTATATTAGTGTGGGGTGTGAGGCAGCAGCTGGGATTGTTTCCTAACACCCAGAATGTGCCTACTTATATATAAGGAACTGTCTCCCACCACTCATTATACACAAGTAGCACCCACACACTAATGCATACTGAGCCTGTGACAGGTCATGTTGAGTTATAATTTTCAATATCTTTAGATGTGTATTACTGTCCACTGTACCTATATATTTGTGTGTGTGTGAGAGAGAGAAAGAGATGAAGAAACAGAGAGAGATTGGGGGTAAGACGGAGAAAAAGAGAGAGAGAGACCTCCATCCTGACTAAAAATATAGAGTAATTCTTCTTTAGTTTATGAAAATCCATTCTTCTTACTAGCATGGAAACAATGACACACACTTTGTGAGGACTATTTGTTACTAAATTTTCTTGCACAGTGTTAAATATTCAAAGGTGTAAATTAATGTTAAAAAATACCAATTAAATGACTTCAAACTAGCTTGACAAGAAGTTCTAGCAAGATGGTGGAATAGGCAGACAGGCTATACACACTCTCTGCAACCAAGCAATGAAAAACCAATTGAAACTGATACAGGGTTCCTGGAACCCTGAACTTTGAAGGCAAATTAAAGAAATGAATCGGATAAAAACTAGCAGAAGAACCTGAATGAAAACAGTGAGTAAGGAGACACACAGAGTTGTGCACTGACAGCTTTCCTGAGGGCACAACCATTATGAAAATTTAAACATGTCCCCAATAACAATCCAAGAATTGGCTTTTCTCCCCAAGGACTATGTGGGCAAGGACTGCACTGGTGCCTGACAACTTGAAAGGAAAACATCAAAGATGGAGACAAACATAGCTGGGCATGGCCAGCTGTCCTGAGAATGCAGCCATTTTGAATATTTGTAAAATGCATGGCTATTTTGAATATAGCCAAGTGGGGTTCTGATATAGACAGTAACCTAACAACAGGCTCTCCTTTCCTAGGACAGCACAGGTGACCATACTGGAGGATGAGAACAAGAAAGCTGTGATATTCTCTTTGTTACTCTTATACCTCACACCCTCTTGGTGAACAAGATGTGGCAATCCCCCACTAGCAACCACCTACTTGACCATCAGGCATTATATCCTGGTCTGTGCCCTGACAGAGCCTGCTGCTGTGCCCCTCCCTCATAGGTTTATTTTTCTTTGTTTATTTTAAATGATTATTTTTATCTTCCTCCTTTCTTCCTTTTTATTATTTATTTGTTTATTTATTTACTCTTCTCTCCTGCTTCCCTGTTTTTTTTTTACTTTTGGTTCTTCCTATTCCTGGTTTTCCCTTTACTATTCTTTTACTCTTGCTATTTTCTCTCATTCCTCCCTCCTCAGACAGTGTTATTTTTTTCTCCTTTTCTCATTATCTTTCTTTTGTATTTTTAAAACATATTTATAAAATTTTTCCTCTCATTCTTTTTTTTTCCTATTTTGATTGTTCCTGTCTGTTTATGAAGTTTGAGTTTTTTGTTCTCTTTTTTTTAATGTTTCTTAATATTTATTTTTGTTGTTAACACTGAGTAGGAGATAGCAATAAACCCCATAAAACTCAACCATATCTGTACTTCCTGCTGCCCCACCCCCTGCAAGAGGGGCACCCCCTGCTTTTGCATCAACCAACAAATTATAAACAGCAACCAATACCAACTCACCTCACTCTCAACCACTCCTTATGAATGGCTAGTGGAGTTCTATGCACATATTCTCACTATCATACCCACCATGAGAGAGATAGGAGTCCCTAAGTGCTAAAAAGTATCAAAGAGGAGCACAGTATCCTGCTCAAAATATATATATCAAAACAAAATATAGGAGAAAAAAAAATCTAGAGCAAATCACACTAGTGATAACAAAATTAAACATAAATACAGCAACACTACAATCTCTTAGAGACAACTGACCATCACAGTCCACACAAAGAAGTAAGATAAAGTAATAAAAACAAGGGATCAGGACACAAATCCAGAAACCCTGAGGAAGAAGTAGCATTGGAACTCCCTGATAAGGAATTCAAAAAATTATATTTGGGTGCCTTCCATGAATTGAGAGACAGAGCAAGGAAAACACTGATAAAATTAAGGAAAACACAGTCAAAATTCTCAAACAATTTAGGAAATAAATACAGAACAACTGACAAAGTAAACAAAAAATTAGAAATGATACAAAAACAGCAAATAGTAACCAGAAGATGAATACTAAGATTTTAGAAATAGATAACACATTGAATGGGCAAAGGAGTAGAATCAAATCAATGGAAGACAGAATTAATGAGATTGAAAACAAATACCTCAACACTAATTTGCTAAGGGAACAAGAAGAAGAAAGATCAAAACAAAATGAAGAAAGCCTACAATTCATGTGGGATGCCATCAAGAGGAATAACCTATGTGTAATCAGAATTACAGAAAGGGAAGAGACAAATAAAACCACAAAGAAAATTGTCAAAGATTTGTTGGAAGAGAATTTCCCTAATAAAATGAAAGGTGAGAATATATCCATTCAAGCAGTTCAACAAGCCTCAAATAGGATAGACCCCAAAGAAAATCACCAAGACATATCATCATCAAACTCACCAAAACCAAAGACAAAGAAAGAATTCTGAAAGCACCACAAGAAAAATAAAAAGTTTTGTTTTGGTTACCTAGTGCCGCTCTGACAGTAATATACCAATGAGATGTTTTTAATAAACAGGAGGTTAGAAATTTGAGTTCCAGGTGCCAGGCTCTAGGGGCTGGATGAAAGTCCCTCAGTTTTGGGCTTCAGCTCTGCCTCTTCCTCTCAGCCCACTGAAGCTAGAGGCACCTCTTCTCTCTGGCAGCTGCTAGCTGCAAAGGCTGACAAACCCAAGGTTGACAAGTGAAAAGGCACAATCCTGATATTACCAAACCACATGGTAGGCCCTTACTTCAAGTCCCTTAAAAGTCCCAAGATCAGCAGTGCAACATGGCAGGCTGTTGAACAACAACTCAGCTACATGCAGGGTTCAAGCATGCCATAAACTGAAGACTTTCCTCAAAGTTGCTTCTTATATACTGGAAGCAGCCCATATCCCTAAAGCAGCTACTTAGTTGTTTCAGTAGATTCCACCATTGAGTTAATTACCAATCTCACCATGGGGATTAACTACATCCAGCTGCCCAACCCCTCAACCAGACCCAGTCAAGTTGACATACAACCTTAACTACCAGAATTACCTACAAAGGGCAGCCAGTAAGACTAAGTTCTGATTTCTCAGCAGAAACCATGTATGCAAGAAGGCAATGGGATGATATATATAAAACTCTGAAAGAAAAATATATCCAACCTAGAATTACATACCCACCAAAATTGTTCTTCAAATATGAGGATCAAATTAGGAGATTTCCAGATAAGCAAAAGTTAAGGGAGTATGTTAAAATCAGAGCAAGCTTACAAGAGATACTAAAGGGAGTCCTTCAGTCAGAGAACCAAAAACAGCAAACAACTGATGATTAACACACATGATGACATAACCCAGAAATCAACCCAGTTATAGAACTGCCCCAAGTAAAACAAGCTTACAAGACTAATCAGGGATCCAGAGAAATCAATTGGTAAATGAGGATGACTACAAACTAAAAAGCGGGAATAAATAGTGTAGTTACATTTAGAACTACTAAATGGTGAGGAAGTGAAGACAATTGCAAGATAGAACAGATTGTTTTAAACTTGGGAAGAAAACAGTAAATCACAGGGTAACCCCAAAGAAAAATAATAAACTTCACATCAAATTTAAAAGGAGGACAAGTACAAATATGTATCAAATATGAAAACAATAGCAGCAAAGGAGATGATAACACAATTCATAAAATGAGTTCAGGACAGAGAATTAAGTGGAAAAAAGAAATGAGCAACACTACAAAAAACCACAAAACAAAATGACATCAATAAATTCCTACTTGTCAATAATTGCACAGAATGTAAATGAATTAAATGCACTAGTCAAGAGACAGAGCGGTACCAACTGGATAAGAAAACATGACCCATGCATATGTTGTGTACAGGAGACTCACCTTATACACAAACACAAAAATGGACTAAAAATCAAAGATGGGAAAAAGAAATATCAAGCAAATGACAATCAAAAAAAGCAGAAGTGATAATATTAATTTCTGGTAAAATAGAATTTAAGAAAAAATGAC
>NW_006922426.1:243071-256549 GCF_000298275.1 Orycteropus afer afer
AGTTCCTCTGTTTTTCATTCACTGCTGTTCAATTCAGGAGGGATATTAAAGGTCATATTTTGGCTTTTGTAGACTTGTTTTAATTGTCTTCTACTTCAACTTGAATGTGCATATGAGCAGTTGATGGTCTGTTCTACAATCAGCTCTTGGACTTATTTTGGCCAAAGATATTGAACTTTTCTATTGCCTCTTTCCACAGATGTAGTCAATCTAATTCCTGTGTATTCCATCTAGTGAAGTCCATGTGTATAGTCATCGCTTACACTGTTGGAAAAATGGTATTTGCAAAGAATAAGTCATTGGTCTTGCAAAATCCTATCATGAGATCTCCAGAGTTGTTTCTATCTCCAAGGCCATATTTTCCAAATATTGGTAACTCTTCTTTGTTTCCAACTTTTCAATTCCAGTCACCAGTGATAATCAACACATCTTGATTGCACATTTGTTCAGTTTCAGACTGCAGAAGTTGGTAAAGCACTTTGATTTCCTCATCCTTGGCTTTGGTGGTTGGTGAGTACATTTGGATAACAGTAGTATTAACTGGTCTTCCTTGTAGACATAAGGATATTATCCTATCACTGACAGCATTGTACTTCAGGACAGATCTTGAAACACTTTTTGTGATGATGAATACCACACCATTCCTCTTCAAAAATGTCATTCCTGGCATAGTAGATCATATGTTTGTCTGGGGCATACTTAGGAGCCATAATTTATGGCATAACTTGACTCTCAGGCATAATGCAATATGCACAGACAGCAGAAGATAAACTAGATGATTGTGACCTTCTAAAAATTAAACTCTTACATGCATCAAAAGACTTCTCCAAAAGAGTAAAAAGAGACTCTACTGATTGGGAAATATATTCAGCAATGATATATCTGTCAAAGAACTTATCCCTAAAATTTATAGAAAATTCCAACAGTTCAATGAGACAAAGAATCCAATTAAAAAGTGAGCTGAAAACATGAACACACACTTCACCAAAGAAGAAATGCAAGCATCCAACAAACACATGAAGAAATGTTCACTAACATTAGACATTTTTGTTGTTGTTGTTGTTAGGTGTTGTTCAATTGGCTATGACTCATAATGGCCCTATATACAACATCAAAAAATCTGCCCAGTCCTGTGTCAACCTCCCAATCCTTGCTCTACCTAAGCTCATCATTAAAGCCACTGTGTCAATATGTCTCATTGAGGACCTTCTCCTTTTTCTCTGGCCCTCCACTTTAGGGGAAGTTTTGTTTTCAGGGCATTGAGTTTACGCTATTGGTGGTAGAATATTTTGGAAAATGATTGCAATAATGGTGGAACAACATGAAAAATGTCATCAATGTCCCTGAGTTGTAAATGTGGAAATTGTTGGTGAATGTCTTGTTGTATACATTTTCATCAAAATTAATATAAAACAAGAAAAAGATTACAGCACTGGAAACCCTGTGGAGCATTACTTCTGTGTTCTGTAAGGTCTCTATGAGTCAGAGTTGACTTAAAGACAACAGGTTTTTTTTTTTTTTTTTTAATTTGTTGAATTATGACCATGTATCAGTATCAGGCATTAGAAGATGAACTTTGACTAAGTAACTCAGTCTTCATAAAAATTGTATGAGGCTAACCAAAAAAAAAAAAAGGTTGATGATCGATAATTCTCTTAAAAATGCTTGATCAAAACAGAATTAAGGGTTTTTTATATGATTTTATTTAATCCTTAAAACTGTTCCTTAGTATAAGTACTATTTTATCATTTTCATAAGTAAGGAAACTGTACAGGTTATTAACCCTAACGTCTATTACTTGTGGAAAAGTGTCATCTGATTTGATTAAGGTACACAATTATTTTTTTTAAATGTGAATATTTTTACAATGTGAAACTAATACATTATTTGACACATTCAAAATGCATCTCAGAATAATCATCTTGTCCAAAGAAACATGTTTATTATTATCAACCTTGACATACATAATTAGTAATGTATCAAGAAATTCAATCCGAAGCCGAGTCACACAAACTGTGTACATTCCTCTGAAACATATTTCCATCCTTAAAAGAGACACATCAATAGATTAATTTTTGATTACTAAGACATTTCTAGGAGCTCTGGCAGCATAGTGCTTAAAGCACTGGGCTGCTAACCCAAAGCTCCACATTTTGAGCCACCAGCTATTCCGTGGGAGAAAGATACAGCTACCTTGTGAAAATAATTCATATCTAGTTTTGCAATAGTCAGCCATTTATGCTAACATTGCTTTTACCTCTGCAGATGATTCTATGACTTTCCAGTATAAACTCTGCCTGTCTTAATTATATTGCCACTTAAAATCACTCCTTCAGGCTATTCCTTTTTAGTATATTGCACTGCACTAATGGGATTATCACTTACTTTTCCTCAGTTAGATGAAGGTAGAAATGCTGGCCTCTTAAACATACCTAGTAAGTGTTAATACTAGACAATGCCATGAACCTTTCATCACAATTCTATCAAAATAGTTGTTAAGCTTGTGAGAGAATCATAAAGCCCCTAGAATTCCTACTATTTTTCAACGTAAATATGCATGGGTGAACTTCTTAATTATTAAAAAAAAAATTATGAAATCCTGAAACATAAGATAAAGAGGAAACCATACTGCTATTTCACTATCCAGATACAGCATTAATAAAATAATCATCTATATACACACTTAAAACAGGATCTTATATTACATTATATTGTTTTCTGAACTTTTTTTTTTTTTTTTGCTACTACATATTATATGATGTTGTTGTTGCTATTAGATGCCATTGAGACAGTTCTGACTCATAGTGACACTATATACAACAGAATGAAATTCTGCACAGTCCTTTGCCGTCCTCACAACCATTGCTGTTTGAGCCCACTGTTGAAGCTGTTGTATCAATTCATTTTGTGGAAAGTCTTCCTCTTTTCGCTGTCCTTATCCAGGGATTGATCCCTCCAGATAATATATCCAAACTACATAAGATTAAGCCTCACAATCCTTGCTTCTGAGGAGCATTCTAGCTGTACTTCTTCCAAGATAGATTTATTCATTTTTTGGCAGTCCTCGGGGTACTAAATGTTCTTGATCAACACCATAAATCAAAAACATCAATCATTCTTTGTTCTTCCATACTCGTTGTCCAGCTTTCCCAGGCAAATGAGGTGATTGAAAATACCTTGGTTTGGGTCAGACTAACCTTAGTCCTCAAAGTAACATTTTTGTTTTTAAACATTTTAAAAAGGTCTTCCATTTGCAGATTTTCCCAGTGTAATAGGTCATTTGATTTCTTGACTGTTGAGTCCATGGACATTGATTGTGGTTCCTAGTAAAATGAAATCCTTGACAACTTCACTATTTTCTCCATTTCTTATATCCTCCACCAGCTACTCCTTGGAAGGAAGGTTGGGCAATCTACTTCTGTAGTGATAGTCTCAGAAACCCGAGAGTGATTTTTATGAGTCAGGTCCAACTCAATGGCAAATAACAACAACTCCAGAATTTGGCTTGAGTTTCTGGCAGTTCCTTGTCAATGTGCTGCAGCAACAATATTTGAAATTCCCAGTCTGTTAAGTTCCTTTATTTGGAATGGACAGTAATATGGATCCCTTCTGGTTAGTTGGACAGGTAGCTGTCTTCTCAATTTCTTTTCATAGATGAAAAGATGTACCTCTAGTACTACATCCATTTGTTAAACAACTCCAATTGGTGTTCTGTCAATTCTGGGGTCTTGTTTTTTGCCAATGCCTTCAGTGGAGTTTGGACTTCTTTATTTAGTACTGTTGGTTCTTGATCATATGTACCTCCTGAAATGGTTGAATATTGACTTTTTTTTTTTTTTTCTTTCCTACTGTGACTCTGGAAGATCCCTTCCATCTCCATTTGATGTTTCCTGCATTGGTCAATATTTTGAACTTGTTGTTAAGTGAGGTCAGTTTGGTTCTGACTCATAGTTATCCTATGTACAACTGGGCAAAACAATGCCTGCTCTTGTGACATCTTCACAATCATTGCTATGCTTGAGCCCATTTTTGCAACTGATGTGTCAATCTGTTTCATTGATGGTCTTTCTTTTCTTCCATGGCCCTCTACTTTACTGAGCATGATATCCATCTCCAAGGACTTGTTCCTCCAGGTAACATGACCAAAGGGCATTAAGACTAAGTCTCACTGTCTTCACTATTAAGGAGCATTGAAGCTGAAGCTGTGCTTCTTCCAAGTTAGATTTATTAATTCTTCTGTCAATCTGTGATGTATTTGGTATTCTTTGTCAACATCATAATTCATAATTCATAATTTTGTCATTCTTAGTCATTATCCATCTTTCACATGTATATGAAACAATTGAAAATACCACAGCTTGGGTCAGGTGCACCTCAGTTTTCAAAGTGAAATCTTTGCTCTTTAATACTTTAAAGAGGTCTGTTGGAGCAAATTTGTCCAATGCAATATGTTGTTTGATTTCTTGACTGCTGCTTCCGTGGGAGGGAAATCTGGTGGCATAGTGGTTAAGGTCAGTCATTTGAACCCAGCAGCCACTCCATGGGAGAAAGATGATACAGTCTGCTTCTGTAAAGATTTATAACTTTAGAAAACCCAAGGGGTAATTTTACTCTGTCCTGTAGGCTTCCTGTGAGTTGGAATTGTCTGTATGGTATAAGATATATTTTTTATTTTTGTTGATTATTTTGATTGCTTGATTATTGTTGATTTTTAATCCAAGTAAAATGAAATCATTGTCAACTTCAATATTTTCTCTATTTATCACAATATTGTTTATTGAGCCAGTGGTAGGGATTTTTCTTCATTTGGAGGTGTAATTCATACTGAAAGCTGTCTTTGATCTTCATCAGTAAGTGCTTTAAGTCCTTTTCACTTTCAACAACCATGGTTGAGTCATCTGCATATTGCGGTTTTTATTGAATCTTTCCCCAATCCTGATGTCATGTTCTTCTTCATATAGTCCGGCTTCTTGGATTATTTGGTCATGATCAATATTGAATAAGTATAGTGATAGTATGCAATCCTTATGCATAACTTTCCTGAAATGTTTAAATGTCAACCACTTCTGTTGGGAACAGTGACTCTGTGTATTCCTTTCACCTTTTTTAAATGTTTCCTGTGTTGTTCAATATTTTGCCCATAGAATGTTTCAATATTGCAACTCAAAGCTTGACATTTTTCTTAAGTCTTTCAGCTTGAGAAATGCCGACTATATTCATCCTTTTTGATTTTTTACCTCCAAGTCATTATAATACTGCATTTCATTATAATACTTTACTTTGCCTTTTGGAGCCATCCTTTGAAATCTGTTTACTTCTTTTATTTCGTCATTCCTTCCATTCACTTTAATAGCTATGTCCTCTGGAGTCTCTTCTGACATCTGTTTTTGTCTTTTCTTGTTTCCTGTCTCTTAAATGATCTTTTGCTTTCTTCTTATATGCAGTCTCTTAAATTCTCACTTTTCTGCATTATTTTAATTTATATAAACCACTCCTTGGAAGGAAGGTTGGGCAATCTACTTCCATAGTGATATGCCTCGGAAACCCAAGGAGAGGTCGTTATGTGTTGGGACCGACTCGATGGCACATAACAACAGCAACAACAATCAAATTTTTATTGATAAATATTTAGGTTATTATATATTTGTTACTCATGCTATAAAATGCTTGATAAACTTTTTCAAATAAATCATATAGTTATTTCTTATTGCCTTAAAGTTTATTTCTAAAATGGTATTTCTGGGTCAAGATGTTTGTATGTTTGTCATGTTGCAATATGTTCAACAATTGCCATCCATAAAGTTTACATTAATTTTGAGCTTTGTCATCAGCATGTAGGTGTCCATATTTCTAATGTGAGATATTACTTTTTATAATACAATTTTAATTGTATTTGTTAATCATATTGGTTTAGCAGTTAAAAAAATATTTTATCTTGGTTTTAATTTTATGTTTTATTGTTAAAGCTATAAAAACATTTTATGTATTGTTTATTCATTTTTTTCCCCATTTCTCTGGTAGTGTTGACATTTCTCATATTGCTTTATATGAGACTTAGATTAATGAACAATACTGGTACTTTGTATTGTGTGCATTTTAGATTTGTTTTCTATTAGTCTTTGCCCAAAGCATGGGAACATTTACTCGGGGACAAATTATATGTACAGAATATCAAGACATAGATAGTTGGTAGAGTCCATTTGCAAATAACTAAGATAAAAATGCAAAGATTTTTTTCTGTTTGCAAAAAACCAAAATCATTACCCTTATAATCTCATAAACATATAATTGAATAATGGCTTATAATTTGTCTTTAACAATCATTGGCAGGATATTATAATGGACAAAATCACCTCATAATAATATTGAAAATATCAAGTATAGTTAGCAATTATTGAACACATTTTATGAGTAAAGCACTATGTCAATCACTTCACATCTCCCAAACTATTCCATCAAGCAGGTACTCTTTTTACCCTCACTTTATAGACAAAGAAACTTTTACTAATAAAGTTACATATTCAAGGTCACAAAACTAGTAGAAGTTTTACTATGGATAAGATTACAAACATTTTGTGCATAAAATTACTTTGTGTTGTCAAGAAATGGTAAGATAAATAAAATCCTGGAATTAATGTATTAAGTCAAACTATATAAAATTACTTTTCTTGTATCAGTAAAAAAGGAGCTCAGGTGGTGCAGTTCCTAAGGCATTTGACAGCTAACCAGAGGGTTGGTGGTTCAAATTCACAAGCTGTTTTTCAGAAAAAAAGATGGGACAATCTACTTCTGTAAAGATTTACTGCCTCTGAAACACAGTGGAGGTCAATAGGAGTTGGAATCAACTTGAAGGCAGTGATTTGATCTTTTATTTTTTTTATTTTTTTGGTAGGTCAGTAAAGATCAAACATCAGTAAACTTATATGGTCCAAACTAATTTATTTTGGAACTGGAGGAGACTGTATCAAAAAAAAAAAAAAAATGTGTACAAATTGTCAAATAAAATTTGTTATTGGAATACCATTATAAAAATCCAATCAATGTATTCTACAGAAGGTAAACCTGAGACTTACAGAACTTAAGTAGATTTTCCAGGACTGAAAAGAATTATAATTTCAGAAACAGTAGTCCATTACTAGGAGCTCTGGTGGTGTAGTGCCTAAAGCATTTGACTGCTAACCAGAAGCCTGACAGTTCGAACCCACCAGCCACTCCATGGAAGAAAGGTTGGGCAATCTACACCTGTAATGATACCTCCTCGGAAACCCAAGGAGGGGTTGCTATGAGTCGAATCCGACTCCAGGGCAGTGCATTTTTTTTTTTTTTTTTTAGTCCATTACTAATATCTTGAATATTCAATGGTCATAAGCATTTTTATTCTATTAATCCTTGATAGATTTCTTTTGCATCATCACCATCAAAATTTTACTTTCTCCTTTTGTCTCTCCTTTGTCCCTCAACCCATATCTACTTGCTCTACTTCTATTCTTCTTTTCACTCTTCTTCTCAGCTTTTCTTTCTCTCTTTTTATTTCTATAAATGTTTATTGAGAAACTATAAAAGCTATGCAGTATTTACTGTCTAAATTTTTTATGCAGTCATAAAAGAGACACTGCTTTTTTCTTGAAAGAGTTTAACCTTTAGGAACAGAGGAGAGGAAAATAAGCAATTGGTTTCCATGTAAAATGAAATCACTTGGCAGGGTTATTTATAAAAATCTTGGGCAATGATGGAATTTATTTCCTCCTAGAAGATTTTGAAGATAAGATGTTCAAGGAACTGGAGCACAAGCAGAGCATGGCAACCTCATTCACCTTAGGAGCAAAGATCAAAATTCAGGGTTACTTAAGTGACTGAAATCCATGAGCCAAGGACTGAATACTGTCCAGTATTTATACTGTATTTCATACAATAGCCCTGTGTTTATAAAGAAAACTAAATTTCTAATTGAAATCCTTTCCACTAAGGAAACTCTTATATGTACAGAATGTCAAGGAATAGATAGTTGGTAGAGTCCATTTTCAAATGACTAAGATGAAAGTGTAAAGATTTTTCTATTTGGAAAAAAAAAATGAATCATCACCCTTATAATTGCATAAACATATACTTGAATAATGGATTGTAATTTGTTTTTAATAATCTTTGGTAGGATTTCAAACAGTTTTCTGGTGAAATTTATCAAAAAGGAAAGAAATAATACCCAATTTACTCAGTCTCTTTAAGAAATTTGAGGGTAGGAAACACTTTCTATTTATTTAAGTGATACAAATATCAATATGGTATAAATGCCAAAACCTAACAAAGATATTTTAAAAAAGAAATTATAGACCAATATAATTTATGAACATATATGGCAAAATCTTAACAAAATATTTGCAAATCGAATCTATCAATATGTAAAGATAGAAATACATCATGACCAATTATTTAAAATATTTTATTTATTGATTTTTTTTTGTTTGTTTTGTTATTTTTGTTGAGAATATACCCAGCAAAACATACATTAATGCAACAGTTCCTGCCTATACAAATCAGTGGCACTGATTACGTTTTTGGAGTTGTGGAATCATTCTCTGTCTCCTTTTCAGAGTTGTTCCTCTCCTATTAACATAAACTCATTGCCCCTATCATTCCCATTTAATTTTTTGAGTTGCTGTTGTCAATTTGATCTCTTATAGGCAGATCTGGGAGCTCTGGTGGCATAGTACTTAAGGCACTTGACTGCTAACTACAAGGTTGGTGGTTCAAACCCACCAGCCACTCCTTGTAAGGAAGGTTGGGCAATCTACTTCTGTAGTGATACCACCTCGGAAACCCAAGGAGGGGTCACTATGAGTCAGAGACAACTTGAGGGCACATAACAACAACAACAACATAGGCAGATCTTAAAAGAGCATAAGTTCAAGGCAGTCATTCTTGTCTATTTAAGCTAAATTACTTTTTTTTTTGTTTGTTTTAGGAAGTCTTTAAGGGATATTTTTTATTTAAAGTTTAAAGATTATCTCAGGACAATATTTCTGGCTGTTCCTTCAGCCTTCCTGGTTTCAGAAATTCTGAATTTTAAACTTTGTTACTGGCAACATTTTTGATCAGCCCTGATAAGCTAAATTATTATATGACTTTAAGAAGACTTCAGGGAATATTTTTGGTTTAGAGATCAATGCAAAACAATAGTTTCAGTATTTCATCCAGCCACCATCGCTCCAAAAAGTTTGGAGTCCAAGAGAATTGAAATTTGGTTTTGTATTTTCTCCCTTTTGATGAGGATTCTTCTGAATCTTTGATCAAAATAATCAAATAGTTTTTTATCTGATAAACATAAAGTTATTTGATATTTACAAATCAACATATTTTACCATAGCAGCAGAGCAAAAGAGAAGATCCATATAATGATCATAATGGTTTCAGAACAAGCATTTTTCAAAATTCAATATGTTTTCACAATAAACATTCCTAACAAATTAGGAACAGAAGGGACTTTCTGAACTGATAATTGACACCTACAAAAAATGTTCAGCTAGCATTTTACTCAAAATCAGAAACTATCCATGATGTGGGCTCTTAGCACTTCTATTAAACATTTTAATGGGGGTGTTAAACAAAGTAATAAAGAGCTCTGATGCATAGTGCCTAAGGCATTTGACTATTAACCAGAAGGTTGGTGGTTCAAACCTACCAGCCACTTTGTGAAAGGAAGACTGAGCAATTCACTTCCTTAAAGATTTACCACCTCAGACACCCAATAGGGGCTGTTATGAGTGAGAATCGACTCAATGGCAGTGATTTTATTCTGTTTTTTAGACAATGTAATAATCGAAGACAATGAGAAAATATCAGAAAAATTTAAAGGACAGAGGTAATTTTTTTTTTTTTTTATTCTCAGAAGTCATTATAATGCATGAATAAAATTTTTAGGACTCTACAAAATGAGTATCAAAAGTGAAAATAGCATGATTGCAAAATGCAAGATCAAAAAAACAAAAAGAACTTTTATTTTTATATTCTAAAAACAGTTATTTGGAAAAATACATTTAAATATAAATATAATTATAAAATATCATTTTGGATAGCATAACGCTGTTATTAGTAGACCTTGACTCAATTTTGACACGTCAGTCATGTGCATGTAGAGTAGAACTTCTTTACAGAATTTTTAAGGATTTGACGACTTCTCAGAAGTAGATCACCATGCTTATCTTCCAAGGTATCTCTGGATGAGTTTGAACTGCCAATCTTTTATTTAGAAGTTGAATGTTTAACTATGTGCACCACCCAGGTACTGCTTAGAGTAGCATAAAAATTACAAATTATTTGTAAATAAAAATAAAATTATGGTATACCTCCATACTGAAAACTACAAAGCTTTGTATAGAGAAATTAAAGAATTATATAAATTGAAAGATGTATCATATTCATGGATTGGAAGTTTCAATGGTGTTAAGATGTCAAATATGTTGATTCCAAGTATATATCTGGGAGTATGGAAATGGACACTACATCATCTCATAGACTCAGTGAACCCACTCTAATTTGATCCTAGCTCCTATAACCTCCATGTTAAATATGGTCAAAAATAATATTTCAAATTTATAGATATCAAGGCAACTTGGAATCTATGTCCAACAGTTCACAATATATCTGGTTATTATAGTTCTTCATGTAAACATTCCTATTTTCCTTTGGAGAAGTACTGAAGGAATCATTACCATACATAAATTCCCCATGGAGATTGTGTTAGACTGGGTTCTCTAGAGAAACAAAAACCAGTAAAGCTTATATATATATAAATTTATCTTAAGAAAATGGCTCACACACTTATAGAAGCTGCCAAGTCCAAAGTTCCTGGATCAAACGTCAAGCTGGAGGCTTTTCCTGGCTCTTGCAACCGCAGGGACTGAGGAGCTCAAGGCTGGCAGGCAGTACACCGGCTGTTGACTCCAACGAATGATGAATCCAAGATCTCCAGGCCAAATGGTGGACTGTTCACTCACAGACAGTTGTAGGCAGCACAACAGAATTCCAATCCACAGAAGAATGTCTCTCATCCCAGGATGTCCTTGGATATACTGGAAGCAGGCCACACCCCTAGGGAAACTCCTCTTCAACAGATTGGTCACTCAGAACATAGTCATCTGATACCATCATGGGAACAACCACACCACAATAGCTCAAACCACACAGAATTGTGGTCCAGCCAAGTTGACACACAGCTCCAGCTATCAGAGAGATCTAGTCTCTTCTTCAGGAAATGGATTCCAAGGCTGAAAACTGGCTCAATTCTAGAAACTAGGGAAAAGATCACAATGCTGTTTTGGGGTAGTAGCTCTCAACCACCTTATTATCCGTCCTTTAATTTGTTTGATTGTATAGAAATAACCAATACCATTTATTGTAGAATATTATAATTGAATATTAAACATCTCCATAAATTTCTGTAGGTCTGGGATCTTTGACGTTTCATTACAATAAATGTGTCTATCTTGCATCTGACTTTATGTAGTAGTGCCTTGCCTATTATCTCCATTGCTACCAAGGAACTCAGATTAAAAGTATGTACTGCTATCAGACCTGACCTAGAGAGAGGACCTACCTGGACCTTCTTAATCATTTTTGTGCCACTCTGATTAGTCCATTTTTTGTCCATTTTGTAAATGGCGTATACTTAGGCTCTTCAGCAGAAAATGGTTGATTTTTGAGTTTTACAGTCAAATGCAGTACACCTACTTCTCACTTAACAACTATTTCATTTTCCAACATTTCATAGGTACAATAGTAAAATATCTGCTTTCTGACTGTTTTGCATATTAATGACATATGTCCAGAAGTAACTAATCCCAAGGTGTGAGGCGAGAGTAATGCTGACTAAGATGGTTGATGCGTCAACTTGGTTGGGCCATGATTCTCATTGGTTTGGGTGGTTATGTAATGATGTAATCTGGAAGTTATGTACTGATGTGGTCATCCTCCATTATTGCATAATGCTAGTTTTGCATTATGAGCTGGTCTTTGGAACCTAACCATGTCAGTAAGTGAGGAGTGGGTTTATATATTCTCTAGTACAAACATTTCTCTGAGATTTACCCTTCTTATCTTAGCTGTGATGACTACTCTAGCATTACTATTTTACTTAGTGTAAGCCATCTTGCTGCCAAACTGGAAAAGTCTAGCAGAGCATCATTTCCTGGGTTCTCCTAGCAAGGCATTATAAGAGTCTTTAGATTCTCCTAACAGGATGGGGTCTCATGGGATGTAGGCCTTGTCAGAGTGTTAATTCCTACATTATGGGAGACTTTGTAATGTCATTAATCTCTCCCATATCCAATTTTATAGTCTGTGTCAAAGATACAATACCCTCCAGATCCCTTTCCATGCATACTTTCTGTCTCTTAACTGTTACTTACGGAAATAATTTCCTCCCCAGCTTACAAGGTCCCATAGTTCTACATTTTTACCTATAGTTCAAGAACAGAGTTGGCGTAGATCCTTTTGAGGTGTGGTGGGAACCATACTGTGCTGCTAATAAGAGGACTCTGTATTGTCTTCAAACATTGGGTGATATCAGCCTTTCACACAGTGTCAAGAATTACTACGGGTTATCTAACTTGATTCTACTGTAATTCTATGAGTTAGATACTATTATACCCACTTAACAAATGAGAAAATTAATAAGGATCAGAAAGTAAAATAACTTGTCAGAGGTCCCAGAGCAAGTATATTGCCAAGCTTTTACTCAAATTAAAACATATGACTCTCAAATCCATACTTAACCACTACCCTTTAAATGAATTTAAAACATTTCCTGCCATCAGAAGATCAATACTCCCTTAAAATACAAAAGAAATAAAAATAACTGTCCTAATCTGTATTTTCCAAAAACATGAAGCATTTTATACCTGATATCAAAATATATTCTCATATAGGTCAAATAAACTTGATGTATTTCCCTAAAAGTAGTGTTTATTAGTGACAGTACATGCATTAGAAATACCTAGTGAATTTGTTAGAAATGTAAGTTTCTGAGATATTTCTCTGACCTATTGATCAGAATATCTTTTGCAATTCCAAACAATCTCTGTTTTCAAAAGTCCACCCCATGTCATTCTTATGTATATAATAATTTGAGAGGGGAAAAAAAAAAAAACCCTCAATAGGGAGGCTAATCCACAAACAGCTAAAGTGGTCAACCAAAGAAATAATTTAGACGAATGTAGTCACCATCTTATTTATCCAATATGATATAATGGAAAGAGACTTCAAGTAGTGCTTAGGCAAACTTAATTTGTGTTTATGTTGTTGTTGTTATGTGCTGTCGAGTCAGCCCTGACTCATAGTGACCTCTCCTTGGGTTTCCGAGGCAGTATCACTATGGAAGTAGATTGCTCCATCTTCCTTCCGAGGAGTGGCTGGTGGGTTTGAACCACCAGCCTTCTGATTAGCAGTCAAGTGCCTTTGGCACTACACTACCAGAGCTCCTTTGT
>NW_006922426.1:256649-258657 GCF_000298275.1 Orycteropus afer afer
ATGGAAGCATAGGACTTTGTAAGAGAAAGAATGAGGGACGTGGGTTTGAACCACCAGCCTTCTGATTAGCAGTCAAGTGCCTTTGGCACTACACTACCAGAGCTCCTTTGTGTTTACAGGAAGGTAATTTTTTTTTTTTCTTTTTTTCCCATAGGAGCGTTTAGATTGTACCAGGGTGGATGGAGAAGTAAATTCAGTCCTTTAAAGAAGGGTTGTGTTAAGATCCAAATAAGGTGTTTTAGTAACCTGGAGAATATAGCAGAGCTCTTCTCTAAGATAAGAAAGTAATATATGAGTCTGTATCACTGAGTAAATTAGCAAATCTTAATTGAGAGACAAATCTTGGTCTAAGGATAGCACTGACATCAAGTAGGGTTTAAGGGTTTCTGCAATTCAGGGCCTAGACTGAAGTTCAGAATTTCCATTTAATCATTAGTCTCATGGCCTAATACAATGGCTTAATTCAAAGCTCCATAAAATTGTAAAATGAAGTTCTCGTATGCCAGATTTAACTCAGAAGTCAGCCCCTATAAGGAGCCTTTTGGTAGAACTAGTTAACACCTGCTAGGTGCACAACATGAGCAAATCACTGCATTTGAAACAAGATGGTACTTTACTCCCTTTCACTTTAATAAAGTGTCCTTAAAGTCTCATATTTTTATTTAGTTTTTAAATTTAAACACAGTATTCAGTAAATAATTCATCAGCTAACTTACTTTCTCTTTTATTTTCTCAACATGTCTTCATGTCAACATTTCAACAACATGTCAAATATTACTATTTGAGCTTCAGTTTTAACCAGCTGTCATCAAGTTGTCTCAGTCATAGGGACCACATATGTGTCAGAATAGAACTGTGCTCTATAAGGTATTTAATGGCTGATTTTCAGAAGTTAATCACCAGGCTTTTCTTCTGAGACACCTCTGGACTCAAACTGACAACTTTTTGGTACCAAGAAAGTGGGTGCTGTTCTGACAGACACCTAAAATGTGGAACCAGGAGTGGAGTGTGTCCTTGACCCAAGGTCCTGACAGAGAGACCCTGGCATATGGCATGAGAGATAGCAGGAGCACAGCCAGGAGACCAGCATGAGAGACAGCAGGAAGAGAGCAGGCAGACCAGCATGAGAGAGGGCAGTAGCAGAGCCCAGAGACTGCCATTAAACAGCAACAGGTTTACCAGCCCACAGAGGAGAAAACTAGATGCCACTGAGTAGATGGCTTCCTGGCAGAGTGGGTTGCCTTGGGGCATTAATTGTTAGAGAAGACCGGCATAAAATGGAGGAGCAGGTTAGTCAGCCAAAAGAACAAGAAATCTAAGTGTCTTTTGGGCAGAAAGATTTCTGGCAGAGTGGGTTTGGTCATTAATGGGCAGAAGTTTCTTTTCTCAAGAAAATGAGAAGCAGAGCTGCCTCAGCCTCAAAGATTAGAACTGTGGCCCTGGGGGTGGAACCACCATAGCCTCCTAAGTTTCAAAGAGTTAGACCATCACCAACTTGGTTCTGGAGTGTGGGGCTTCTTGTTCATGTGGGCCAGTAGGGTGGAGTCATAGCTGCTGCCCAAGAGTAAGGGGTCAGACTGCCATGCCCAAGAGATAGAAGAACAGGGCCCTCCAGGCCAAGGGTGTGAGGTTGCCACTCAGGAACTAAGGGATTAGAGCCACCCAGTGAAGGAGATCTGAACAGATGCCACCCTATGAAGATCTGTACAGGTGTAAAGTTGACAAGGGGTGGAATTGTGGTAGTTAAATTTGTATGTCAACTTGGATGGGCCTGATTGAGTGGAAGGACAGCTGGTAGGTGTTATTCCCCATGATGAGAATACCAACCAACTCCATCATGGGATCTACCACAAGCAGCTGAGTAGCTGCCTTTGGGATGTGATCTGCTCTCTGTATATAAGGAGAAGCCTTGAGATAGTCTCTAGCTTATGGCACTCTTGGGCCCTGAATGTAGCCGTATCATTGTTCAGCAGCCTGCCATGCTTTACTAACTTTGGGACTTACAATG
>NW_006922426.1:258757-259486 GCF_000298275.1 Orycteropus afer afer
TTGCTCCCGAAGACCTGGTCCCTCTCGGGAGGGTAACAAGGGAAAGTGCTCAGTGCAGATCAGTGAGTAAGCACAAGCCCGCCCGTGCTTACCTCTCTGCTGGGGACTAAGCACAAGCCTGCCTGTGCTTACCTCGCTCCTGGGGACTAAGCACAAGCCCGCCCATGCTTACCTAGCTCCCGGAGACCTGGTCCCTTTCGGGAGGGTAACAAGGGAAAGTGTTCAGTGCAGATTAGTGAGTAAGCACAAGCCTGCCTTGTTTCAGTACCTATGCTTACTATAGTATTGATAATATTATTATAGAAGAAACCAAAACAAAACCAAACTTACTGCACTGAGTTGATTCTAATTCATAGCAACCCCCACTCGGTTTCCAAGGCTATAAATTCTTACAAAAGCCAACTGCCTCATCTTTCTTCCATGGAGCAGGTGGTGTGTTCAAACCATCAACCTTTTGGCTAGCAACCAAATACCTTAACCACTACGACACCAGAGCTTCTTTTATAGAAGTATAAATAATTTAAATTATAATTTATTCTTAACTGTATTGCTTTACTTGTACCAATTACTAAGTGAAAAATAGTTTTGTCTTGTTCTATTTCAGTTTATTACTTTTTATAAATACAACTTTTATTAGGATACACCATGTAATATTTATATTTATGTTCTAGATTTTAATAAATATTAAATGAGTTCTCATGAGTCAATTCCAAATATCATAAAAAATAT
>NW_006922426.1:260055-262968 GCF_000298275.1 Orycteropus afer afer
AGCTCCGTCTGTCTCCTTTTTTGGTATTTTCATGCAAATTCTTCTGCTAGTTGGGGTTTAGTCCACTTGTATATACTTTCCTTCAAGGCTCAGGGGTCCAGGATTATCTTCTGTGTCTGTGTTAATTGGTTTCCCTTTTCTTTGTTGAAGAGGGTCCGTGCAGTCTTCCTGCCTAGTTCACCATCTTACCGGAATCTTCCTGCATCCTTTCTGATTCTGAATTATAATCTGTAACTTCCCTAATAAACACCAAAACGGTGAGTGTTGTCTGTGAATTCTGTGTGGCTATTGCAACAAAATATTCGACTCAGAAGAGAAATAGGAGTATCATGGGAGGAATAGTTGTTGGCAGAACTAATAAAAATGTTGGAGAGTGGAGGCATGTTGGACCTCAGCCATGGACTGTTGCTTTGCTATGCTATTTTTTACAGTCAAAGGACCATACACACTGCCATCAAGTGAATTCCATCCCACAGCAGCCTGCATTTGGATTTCAAGGCTGTAAATCATTATGGAAGTAGAATGCCTCATCTTCTTCCTACAGAGTGGCTGGTGGGTTAGAACCACTAACCTTCACATTAGCAGCCAAGTGCCTTACACACTGTGCCACCAGAAATTTAGGACCATAGGTCATTCATTTCCTATATCCAGGCTTCTGTGACCTTGGTCAAAAATATACATATTTATACATTGGGAAAGGGACCTAGGATAATCCTCTCACCTCTAAAATGTTTACCTTCCAAGTATAAATTGAAGATATGGCATTACCTAAAGTATGTATTAAAGAAAAATACTATCTTGAAATTCTAAATTGCAATTTAGCTAACTCCATCCTATTTTTTGGATGGATTAGCTATTTACTGAACTTACTAAACATCCAATTTCTATGTTTATCCTAGAAGGGGAACATAAACTCAGAGAGACACATTCTCCATGGAAGACATATTTTGTTATCCCCAACCGGGTCTTAAACAATGGTGCAGCTTATAAGCCCTAGATGTTGATAGAAGGCAAGAGGTTTTGCATTGACTATGTAAGTAATTTTGCAATTAGTGGCCAGTGGCTTCAGCCTTCGTACCCTATCTTTCTCACGTGGGCTGAGGAGAAGCCCTGAGAGCACTCAGCCATCATAATCATTGGCCTATGGAGGGGGTAGAGTGCTCTGTCATATTATGGCAGCAACGTGCCTCCCTCCTCCAACTCCAGACTTCTAGAAGGACTTGGAGACCTAGGCAATGAAACTAACAAAGCTACAAAAAACTTCTGGAAGCTGTTTTTTCCATCATAGGAAAGAAAGCATCTCTTCTCTTTGAGGGTGGGATTGACTAGAAGAGGGTTTCTTCTTCACTGAGCCCAATATATGTTTCTGGAAGTATAGTAGGAGCTCTGGTAGCATAGTGCCTAAGGCATCTGACTGCTAACCAGAAGGCTGGTGGTTCAAACCCACTAGCCACTCCTCAGAAGGAAGATTGGGCAATGTGCTTCTTTCCAAAAGAAAATACTCCTTTTTTACCACCCTTCAGGGCCTCAGTATATGATTTATCACAAAATCCATTGATTTTGTATAGGAAGTCAAAGGTTTTTGTCCCAATTCTCTAATCATATCTGAAAGCACAATTTGTTTTTGGTAGATGCCATAGAGTCAGTAGTGAGACTGTGAAGAACAGAATGAAATATTGTGTAGTCTTGTACAGTCCTCACCACTGTTGCTATGTTTGAGCCCATTTTTACAGCCATTGTGTCAATGTATCTCATTGAGGGTCTTCCTTATTTTTGTTGACTGTTCAATTTACCAAGCATGATGTCCTCATCCCTACTGATAATATATTAAAAATATGTGAGACAAAGTCTCACTATCCTCACTTCTAAGGAGCATGCTGGCTGTCTTATTTCCAAGACATATTTGTTTACTCTCTAGCAGTTCATGGTATATTCAACATTCTTTTCCAACACCATAATTCAAGTACACCAATATTTGTTTGGTCTTCCTTATTCACAGTTAACCCTTTAATAATAAATCTTAATTACTATAGAATTTCATATGATTTCAGATTATTAGAGGACCTACACAAAACTCTCAGGAGAGAAACTTAGATAAAACACGGTGAGTTTGATGTTGGTGGTTTGATAACAAATATAAGTATGCTTTTATAGGGTTTACATTTCTGTGCATCTCAGTAAAATGTAAGAGTAACAGAAGTTAAAGATCAAAGTTCTCCGTAAAGGAGACTTTCCTTTAAAAATTAGAAAAATAACTTAGATTGTCTCATTTCTGTTTTTTGCATTCATTTTATTTTCTCATCTTCATTGAATAGTTGTGTAAAGAAAGGATAAAATTTCATTTGATGTGAAGCTGCCCTAATAGTGATTTTGGAATCTTCCCAAATACATGGTAAGGAACGTTTGGCATTCCGAGTCTATTAAGGAGTGAAACATAAGCACCTCCAAATGTTTTCTGTTTTACTGATGCAAAACCACTTTATGAAGTAGAAATTGAATCCAAAATAAGCTTTCAGCCTGAAACAGAAGCTCAATATTTGTCTACACTCTCTCACACAAATATTGTTTTTAAAAACACAATCTATGAGTGCATATATTTCTTCAACTATTTTATCTTGAGGAGCTCTGGTAGCGCAGTGCCTAAGGCACTTGACTGCTAACCAGAAGCCTGGCGGTTCAAACCCACCAGCCACTCCTCAGAAAGGAAGCTGGAGCAATCTACTTCAGTAGTGATACTGCCTTGGAAACCCAAGGAGCGGTCACTATGAATCGGGTGGACTCCAAGGCACATAACAATAACAACAACAATTTTATCTTGACTAGTATACTTTTTATGGCAAAATTATGAGTTATGAGGTGTAATTCATATTCTTTTTTATGGGATTTTTTCCCTTATTTGAAAGCACTACAGTA
>NW_006922426.1:263068-266375 GCF_000298275.1 Orycteropus afer afer
TGCCTTTTTTTATAGTTGGTGTCAGAAGTGGGATACATTGTATTGGCTATAAACTCATGGAAGCATAGGACTTTGTAAGAGAAAGAATGAGGGACATGGGAAGTGAAATTTTTGGTTCTTAGATGACTCTTTTATTTGGTGTTACCTGCAATGACTGAAAGGAAAGTAAGAGATGTTATGCTACAGCTGAGGGGAGAAAAGCCATTTCTGGAATGTACTAAGGCAAAATCAAAGCTGATTAAACAAGATGATTGATACAGAGCCAGGGTCTACTGGTTTCACCCAACTAGAGGTCCAAGGACATATTATGCATATGAGTGGGAAGATAAACAAGGGGTTGGGCAAAGAAAATAAAACTGGGATATTTTTATAAAGTTATGTGTTTATCTGAATGTCCTATGGATACCGAGTATAAGGCATTTGACTGCTAACCAGAAAGCTGGTGGTTCGAATTCTCCAGCCACTCCTTGGAAAGAAGGTTGGACAATCTACTTCCATAGTGATACCACCTCAGAAACCCAAGGAGGGGTCGCTATGAGTAGGATCCAACTCCATGGTAATGGTTGCATTGCATTTAGTGCTGTAAAATAGGCCTAAATATATGATAGAAATGAATATTGGGTATTATACATTACAGAAATGTGTAACTCTACCTTCGGCCAATACTTGATTGGATATGCTAAAAAGAACTAGAATTTGTTCAGAAGAAAGAAAGGTTTTTATTTCAAGCCAGTAGCCATAAGTACAAACTATTGAGATCTTAGGTCAGAAAACCTGAGCCCCATCCAGGAAATTTACATTTAAAGGATATGCAGATCTACCCAAAACCCCTGAGAAACAGGAGATTTGTATTTGAATGAAGGGCTCACAGGGGGGAAAGACAATGACTATCCAGCTTTTTGAATTTCAAGCAAATGATTTGCATAAAGGCAGGAAAAGTAAATGTCTTACAGAATTCTCTTTTAGAACTGAAAGTAAAAAGGAACAATGAGTAGACAGCCTAGTATGCTCCCTTGTGGTGACAATTTAGAACCACTTGATGAGTAGAAGCAGAGAGGTGCAGTAGTAAGGAAATGGGCTGAGTCTGGACATGTTTCATTGACATTTGTTGACCTAGCCCAA
This sequence comes from Orycteropus afer afer, assembly GCF_000298275.1. Taxonomy (NCBI): domain Eukaryota; kingdom Metazoa; phylum Chordata; class Mammalia; order Tubulidentata; family Orycteropodidae; genus Orycteropus; species Orycteropus afer. The sequence continues at coordinate 264,191 of NW_006922426.1, forward strand.
AGAGTCTAGAATGAGAGAAAGGGTAGGCTAGTTTGAAGTGTAAGCAGTTGTGTGGACTCCTGAGCCTATGAGTGATGCCCATTGAGCCACCCCATGGGGGCTAGGGATGAGGGAAAGAAGGGCTTGGCTGATCTGAAGTGCAGGGAGTTTTGTGAACTCCCAAGACTATGGCTGATACCTACTGACCTAGCTTGGATGTCTAGGGATGAGTTGACCAGAACCTGACTGAATAAAGAGAAAGGTGTTTGACACTGTGAGCTGGTGTAAATTGCTGCATTTGGTGGTTTCTCTGGATTGGACTTTGCTTATTGATGGGGATGCTCAAAGTTCTAACTGTGATAGAAGATCTTTAGGCCAAGGAACAGACCTGTATCCTCAGAGTACTGGTTTGATAAGGGCTTGCAATTTAAACACTGGTTATCTAACATGGAATAAGATGAAGTCACTTGCATATGTGTGTTTTATCTCAAAATGAAGAAGACAAGCGATGATCTCCAATAAGTAGATTTCTCTTTTTCTGATGGGTCTAGGGAAAAGAGAGTGGCATGAGATGTTTATAGAATTTTGTAATTCAGTGTGAGTGTTGATTGTCAACAGGGTTACTTGTGATTGTCAAAACTATAATTGTAGATGTAGTAAGTATGAAAGAAGGGACTAAGGGAGAGGCACTGCTGGACAGAAGTACCATAAAGTTCCCTAAAAGTTTTGCTACACTTATACCTCAATTCTATCTCACAGCTCATATGAATTTTTTTTTTTTTTTCTTACTTAAATTTTATCAGAGGCCAGAAAGGGTGAAACCAAAACAATTCTTGGAGAATCTAACCAGATCATATGAATACAAGCAGCAGACCTGAGTGTCTAATACCTAAGTAACCTTACCCTGAAGACTCTTTTCTCTACTAAAGCACTAATTGTTAATGACTGTTCGGACTGGTAAAATGATTAGGAAAGGGTAGTGAATCATTCAACTATGAAATGACTAAAGGCTTGAAGAGCCAATGGGTGGCATGTGGTGCAGTGAATTATTTACTATGGCCCTTCTAGCCACAGCCTTTGTCACCCCTGCCAAATGACTGGGAAGGAATACACAAATGTGATGTGCTTTGACCCTCCAAGGGGATTGCTAATAATGTAAATAAGGGACATGGAACACTTGTGGGAGTTGTTGTTGTTGTTGTTATTTGTCATTGAGTCGTCCCCAACTCACAGTGACCTCTCCTTGGGTTTCCAAGGCAGTTATCACTATGGAAGTAGGATTGCCCAACCTTCCTTCTGAAGAGTGTCTGGTGGATTTGAACCGCCAGCCTTCTGGTGAGCAGTCAAGTGCCTTAGCCACTATGCTACCAGTGCTCATTTGTGGGGGTTAGACTATGCAAATATTATGCATGAAACCCTTACATAGGAATTGGTCAGTTTCACCATCTCACTAGGTTTAAAATGAGCCATCCCAGAGGCAGAAAAGGAGGATCTGTGTCCCAAAGATTTTGGTATGTTGTGTTTTCATTCTTGCTTGATTCAAGCAATTTCTGAATTTCAATTTCAATTTCTTCTCTTATGCAGTCTTTCTCAAGGATGGTGTTTTTCAGTTTCCATGTGTTTACTCTTTTCCTGTTGCTCTTCCTATTGTTGATTTCTAATATGATAGCATTATGATCTGAGAAGATGCTTTGCAGTATTACAATTTTTTTAAATTTATTAAACCTTGCTTTATGGTGTAACATATGGTCTATCATGGAAAATGTTCCATGTGTACTGGAGAAGAATGTATATTGTGCTGCTGTTCGGTGAAGTGCTCTGTAGATGTCTATAAGACCCAGTTGGTGGATTGTATTGTTTAGCTCTTCTGCATCTTTTGGAGTTTTTTTCCAGTTGTTCTATCTTTCAAAGAACGTGGTGTATTAAAGTCTCCCACTATGACTATGAAGTCATCTATTTGTCTTTTCAACTCTTTGAAAGTCTGATTTACGTATTTTGGGGTTCTTTCATTGAGTCCATAGATATTTATTATGGTTATATCTTCTTGTTCAATTAATCCTTTAATCATTGTATAATGTCCTTCTTTTTCTCGTGTGGTGGTTTTTCTCTTACAGTCAATTTGATCAGATATTAATATTGCCACTCCTGCTCTCTTACAGTTGCCATTTGCTTGATATATCTTTTTCCAACCTTTGATTTTTAGTCT
>NW_006922426.1:277924-285280 GCF_000298275.1 Orycteropus afer afer
AAAAAATATGCAAATTTTTTTATAAAAATATATACTTATCTTTTAAATGTATCTGTTTATAGGTAAAACAGCATAAAAATTATGTACTTTAGATTCCTAGATCAAGGGACAAAGTCAGATTTCTTTTTGACCATATCCTTCTCAGTTCAAATCAAACATGTTACACTACACTTTATCACAAAATATATGACAGACCTCTTGTAAAAATATATAAACTGCAATGAGATAACATACTAAAATTGCTAGTAAGCCAAAAGTGAAGATAGATATAGGCAATAAGTATGTGATTAAAAAGCTTTCCTAATAATGGACATACTTAGTTTATGACAGTGCTTTTTAACTATAATTAAGAAATAAACTGTTTTAGGTAACTTAAAGCGCAAGTTCCCGGGGTCCCTCATCCTGAAAATCTAATTTGACTGGTGCCCTGAGGTGGAGACATTGTAACGTAAATTATTTAAGAATTTCAAAAGTGGTTCTAATATACAGCCAAGTTGAGCCATTGAAATGTGTCTCAGCTTCCTTGAAGAAAATTAAAACTTAGTCAGTTACAATAGAGGACAGACCACTTAATAATGTGCTCAACTGCTAACGGAAAGGTTGTTGGTTTGAACCACCATCTGCTCCATGGGGGCAAAACCAAACTCACTCCAGGAGAGATAGATGTGACAGGCTGGCTTCCATAAAGATTTACAAATTTTGAAACCCTATGTGACAGTTCCGCCCAGTCCTATAGAGTCATTAGGAGTGAGAATCCATTCTATGGCAACTTTTTTTTTAATTAAATTAAAAATAAGTCAATTGTTCAGGACAAGGACAACACTTAGTGGTCTTAGAACTGAGTAGATTTTCCCAGGGGAAGACCATAAGGAGGACAAATTGTGACATAATGAACAGCATTCTTAATAGTCTCCCTCTTAAAGATACAATGTTGAAATCTGTGAGACTTGTTCTATAATAACCTTGATTTGTGGCACCACATATGTTACAATGATATTACATTATTCAGTGCTTGTGCTTTTAAAAACAGATCAAAAATAGAAAGTGTGCCAGACTGTGGAAATCCACTGAAGTAGAATTTACTGCAATATCACATCTAGTAAGTTTCTGGTAGACATTGATTAGATACAGACTAATTCTCACTGCATTGACTCTGCTAAATTGAACAAAATTACTCCCATCACTTAAATTAACAAGGGAAACAACCTATGAAAGTAATTAGGGAGGAAGGATGGGTAAAATTAATACCAGTAAATGATAAGAGAGTTTATTTTAGTAAGACTTGGGCATTTTGTAATAGCAAGGATAATGCATTATAAGTGTCATCAATCTTTGTAAAGGAGTGAAGCTAATGAAAACTGGAAACAATGAAGCTCTGAAACCCAATCTATACTGTTTGGTCATAGTCTAAGAATACAATTTCATAAATCAAAATAACATTTTTTTTTTTTTTTATGTCTATGCCTGTATCATTTGGTATAGCAGAGAGAGAATTACCATTAAGACCAATTAAAAAGCTGATATTATTGGGAAGCATCAAATTCTTAACATTAAAATCATAAAAGACAGATTATAAAACTGATATTTTAACTATGAGAAAACCATATTATGTAAAAAAGTAATCAACATCCTTCCTCTAAGATGACTCAGGAATCAGTTATCAGTGGCATTATGACCAAAGGCAGGCCATTGATCATTTCTATTGTTATTTCTATGACTGTTGTTGCTACAATTACTGAATGCTATTGAACCTGCTACTCAACCTTTATCATAAACATTAAGCATCCTCTCTTCACCAGTTACCAATGGTCCATGAGAACAGAGGTTGGAAACCTAGAGTTGAAAAGTTGCCAAACCCTGATGTTAGATTATATATATATATGATATTCTTATGAAAATATTCCAAAATATTTAAAATAATCTCTTCATATTTTATAAAAGTAGAACCACTTCAAATTTTATACTAAACTAAATTTTACATGTGTAGCAAAAGTCTGGAGTCAAGGTCTGTAGGCCCACCCTAAATCGAAGTTCTATGCACACTTCTTATCTCCAGTTGCTTGGTTCCATATGTACATGTACCTCAAGACACTTGAATATGCTTGAATCTAGTTCTGAGGTGTGTGGAGAGTTTGACTCAGGACAATCAAAAGATCCAGGTTACTTACTGACAGCCCGATAAAAGTCTGTATGAAAAATAATAGAAGAAAAACCAGTGTGGAACAGTGATCATAGTCACAGGAAATATGAAAGCAATGAGTACAGATGAATAGCAAATGAGCAGAAATGTTGGCAAAAACAACAACAAACCTAATCAATTATGCTACTGATCAATTTATAAAGAAGTGCTATAATAATTCAGTAGAAAAATTGTAAAAACTACTATAAGCAATGTGTGCTTTAAAAAAAAAAAAAAAAAACACATGAAGTAGTTGATATTCCACTGTTTGATATGCTAGTGCTCAGAATTAAAGAAAATTCCTCTATACACCAATTATTTTAGCGTCTTTACTCCCACCTGGTGGTGTGGACACTTGATCATTTGAGTCTAAGGCTCACAAGTTTACAATCAAGTTATAAGCCATAGATGCAGTGTCATCTGAGGGTTGCTGCGGAAGAATCTGCTTCTAAGTTCACATGGTTTTAGGAAGCATTTGGATCTATGAGGGTGCTACATTGAGGACCTGGGTTTCCTGTTGGCTGTAGCCAAATGGTTGCCTTAATCTGGTTGTCACATAGCACTTTCCAAGATCAGTTTACAATATTCAGGTTGTTTCCTTTTTAATTTTTATTTTGATTTGGGTGAAAGTTTACAGAGCAAATTCATTTTCTGTACAGCAGTTCACATACACTTTGTCTCATAACATTGACTATAATCTCCCACAATGCAACAACTCTCTTTCCTCTTCCCACTTCCTCCCCATAGTTACCTCTTCCCTCTGTCCTTCCCTCCCATGCACTCCTGCCCCCCAAGCTGTCTCCTTGTGCATACATAGCCCTTCTATTCTCCCATGATTGATCTCTTCAAGGAGTGTATTTACCTAATGTAAATGTTCAGCTCATATGCCTGTCTTTTGTTTGGCTAGAAGCCACAGGAGTGGGTTCAGTTCCAGACCTGAAGGGCAGCTAAGGGTCATAGCTTCAGTGGTTCCATGAGGCTCTACCAGACCAGCAAACCTGGTTCCTTTTTTTTTTTTAAATTATTTTGAGTTTTGTTCCACGTTGTTCTACTCTACCCAGGATCTCCAACATAGATCACCCTCCAAGTGGTTGACATGGTAGCTGGGCACCATCTAGTTCTTCTGCTCTCATAGTCCTATAGGCTGAGGATTGCATGGTGTACCAGTCCTTTAGACTAATTGTTTCCATGTATCTTTGGTTTTCTTCATTCTTCTTTGCTCTGGACAAGGAGAGATCCATCATTGCATCTAGATGGCCACTTGCAAGCTTTTAAGATCCCAGTTGCTACTTGCCAAAGTAGGATATGGAAAAATGTTTTTGTGGTGTGTGTTATGCCAATTGAACTTGATGTACCTGTGACCATGGTCCCAAGCCAACAGGTCGAACTATTTTCTCCCTCCATGTAGCAGGCTGTGGCCAAGAAGTGACTACAACCTTGTCAATTGTCACCTCTACTGTATACCTGGGAATTTTTACAGAACATACAAATACACTTGTGGAAACATTGTTTGTCAATCCTATACATGGCCTTGGGCACATTCCACCTTGCATAGACATACCTGATCATTTAGCCTGTCCACCCATAGATCAATGTTTGCCATCACTGACAACGCAGTACTGTATGTGCAAAAGGGTTCAACTTTGTTGCCTGTACCTTCCATGTACTTCTCTATATCTTCCTCTTCCTCAGTGCCAACATGTTGATCACTCACATTTGGTACATTGGCCTTCCCCTCACCCAAATAAATACTAGTCTCTATCTACCTAGCAGTAATCCCTCCCCTCCCCTCCCACCCCTTATAACTTACAGGGGAAATTTCTTTCCATATATGAACTGTTCATTGACTTTTTACAATAAGACTAATACAATATTTGTCCTTCTGTGATTTATTTATTTCACTCAGCATAATTTTTCCTCCAAGTTCCTGTGTGTTATGAGGTGTTTTGCAGATTCTATATTATTCTTTAGGGTTGCACAATATTCCTTTATATATATGTACCATACTTGGGTTATCCATTCTTCTGTTGATGGGCATCTAGGTTGCTTCTACCTTTTGCTATTGTAAATAGTGCTGCTGTCAACATGGGTGTACATATATCTGTTCTTGTCCTGGCTCTCACTTCTTTAGGATATATATCTAGTAATGGAATGCCTGGGTCAAATGGTATTTCTAATTCCCACTTTTTAAGGAATCACCATACTTCTTTCCACAGTGGTTGTATCATTTGACAGTACCACCAGCAGTACATGAGAGTCCCAATCTTTCTGCATCCTTTTCATTATTTATTATTTTCTGTCTTATTGAACTTTGCTAACAGTTTTGGGACAAGATGGCATCTCATTATTTTGATTTGCATCTCTTTAATGACTAATGAGGAGTTCTGGTAGCATAGTGCTTAAGGTACTTGGTTGCTAACCAGAAGGCTGGTGGATCAAATCTACCAGCCACTCCTCAGAAGGAAGGTTGGGCAATCTACTTCCATAGTGATACTGCCTTAGAAACCCAAGGAGTTTGCTATGAGTTGGGTCCCACTCAGTGGCACATAACAACAACAACAACAATGACTGATTATCATGACCATTTCTTCATGTGTTTGTATCCTCTTTGGTGAAGTGTCTATTCATGTCTTACCCATTTTTAATTGGATTGTCTTTTTGTTGTTGAGGTGTTGGAGTTTTCTATAAATTCTAGAGATAAGGATCTTGTCAGATATGTCATTGCCAAATATTTTTTCCCAATCTGTATGTTCTCTTTCAGCTCTTTTAGAGAAATATTTGGAAGTGCATAAAAATTTAATTTTTAAAAGGTCTCATTCATCTAGTTTATCTTTTGGTGTTTGTACATTTTGGATTATGCTTGAGAATCTATTTATGCCATACATGAGGGCCCCTAAATTTGCTCCTAGTTTTTCCTTGAGGAATTTTATAATTTTAGGTTTCACGTTGAAGTCTGATCCATCTGGAGTTAGTTTTTGTGTATGGTGTGAGGTACAAATCTTGTTTCATTTTTCTCCAAATGGATATCCAGTTTTTCCAGCACCATTTATTAAACAGACATTCTCTTCCCCATTTAATGGATTTTGGCCCTTTGTCAAAGATCAGCTGATCATAGGTTGATGGATTTATTTCTGGATTCTGAGTTCTATTCCATTGATCTATGTGTCTGTCATTGTACTAATACCAAGAAGTTTCGACTACTGTGACTGTATCATAGGTTTTGAGATCTGGGAGTGTGAGATCTCCCACTTTGTTGCCCTTCCTCTATAGTGCTTTCCTTATGTGAGGTCCCTTAACTTTCCACATAAAGTTAGTGACTGATTTTTCCTTATCCTTAAAGAATGTTGATGGGATCTGGATTGAGATTGCACTGAGTGTATAGATTGCTTTGGGTAGAATTGAAATTGACATTTTCAAATTGTTCAATTTTTCTATCCATGAGCATCATATGTTCTTGCATTTTTATAGATCTCTTATGGTTTCTTAAAATAGTCTTTGATAGTTTTCTCTGTATAGGTCTTTTGTGTCCCTGGTAAGATTATTCCCAAGTATTTAATTTTTTTTGGTAGCTATTGTAAATGATATATATATTTTTTTTTTGTTACCTAGTGCTGCTCTGACAGGAATATATCACAAATGGGATGGCCTTAACAAACAGGAGTTTATGCTTACAATTGGATGCTTTAAGTCCAAGTTCAAAGTGCCAAGCTCTAGGGGCTGGGTGGAAGCCCCTCAACCTTGGGGTCCAGCTCTGCCTCTGATCCTGGCTCACTAGAGCTAGAGGTTTCTTCACTCAGACAACTGCTGGCTGCTGAGGCTGACAAATCCAAGGTTGACAAGTAGAAAGGCACAGTTCCGATGTTATCAAACCATGTGGTAGGCCGTTAATTTAAGTCCATTGTAAGTCCATTGTAAGTCAGCATAGCATGGCAGGCTGCCAAACAATGACATGGCTACATGCAGGGTCTGAGTGTGCCATAAGCTAGAAACCATTCCACAAGGCTTCTGCTTATACACAGGAAGCAGACCACATTCCCCAAGGCAGCTACTCAGATCTTCACAGTAGATTCCACCATGAAGTTGATTACCAGTCTCATCCTGGGAAATACTACATCCAGCTGCTCAGCCACTCAACCAGGCACAGCCAAGTTGACACACAAACTGAACTACCGCAGTATTGATTTCCTTATTTCCTTTTCAGCAAACTCTTTGCTGGTGTAGAGGAATCAGACAGATTTTTGTATGATGATCTTGTGTCCTGCAACTATGCTAAATCTCTCAACTAGTTCCAGTAATTTTTTTTTACCGAGTCTCAGGTTTTCTAGATATAGGATCATATCATCAGTAAATAGGGATAATTTTACTTCTCCCTAACTAAGTTGGAGGCCTTTGATTTCACTTGCTTGCCTCATTGTCCTGGTTAGGACTTCCAAAAAACATTGAATAGAAGTGGTGATAAAGGGCATCTTTGTCTGGTTCCTGTTTGCAAGAATGGTTTCAGCCTCTCTCCATTGAGAATAATGTTGGCTCTTATTTTTGTATATATACACTTTATTATGTTGAATATTCTTTCTATTCCTATTTTGCTGAGAGTTTTTTTTTTTTTTTATCAGGAATGGGTTTTGGATTTTATCAAATACCTTTTCTCCATTGATTGATGTGAACATGTGTGTTTTTTTTTTCCTTTGTTTTATTTATGTGATGGATGACATTGATTGTTTTTCTAATATTGAATCATCCTTGCATACCTGATATGAACCCTACTTGGTCATAAGGTATTATTTTCTTGGTATGCTGTTGGAGTCTATTGGCTATGATTTTGTGGAAGATTTCTGCATCTATATTCACAAGGGATATTGGTCTGTACTTTTCCTTTTGAGTGATGTCTTTGTGATTTGTGACGATTCCAGACTTTTCTATGTTCTGGAATAATTTGAGTAGGCTTGATGTCAGTTATTCTCTGAATGTTTTCTCAAATTCCCCAGTGAAATCATCTGGGCCAGGAGTTTTTTTTTTTCTTTTTGTTAGTAAACTTTTTTATGACATGTTTGATTTCTTCTTTTATTATGGGTCTGTTCAACTCTTCCAACTCAGTTTGTGTTAGTTTAGGTAGCTAGTGTGTTTGTAGGAAACTGTCCATTTCTTCTAGATTTTCAAATTTGTTGGAGTACAGTTCT
>NW_006922426.1:292598-293602 GCF_000298275.1 Orycteropus afer afer
TTGAAGAGGGTCTGTGCAATCCTTCTGCCTAGTCCGCCATCTTGCCCCGCCTCCCCTGGACTCTTTTTGCTCTTTTTTGATGTATGCTTTTATTGCTATAAACTGTCCTCTGAGTACTGCTTTCTCTGTGTCCCATAGGTTTTGGTATGATATATCTTCATTCTCATTTATTTCTAGGAATTTTTTATTTCAGTTTTTATTTGTTCTATTATCCAGTAGTTTTTGAGCAGTGAGTTTTCAGCTTCCATATGTTTGATATTTTTTTCCTTAATCTTCCTATTATTAATTTCTAATTTTATAGCATTGTGGTCTGAGAAGATGCTTTGGAGTATTTCAATGCTTTTGAGTTTATTGAGGCTTGTTTTATGTCCTAACATATGGTCTATTCTGGAGAAGGATCCACGTGCACTGAAGAAGGATGTGAATTGTGCTTTTGTTGAGTGAAATGCTTTGTATATATCTATGAGTTTGAGTTGGTTGATTGTATTGTTGAATTTTTTTCTAGTTGACCTGTCCCTCTTTGAAAGTGGTGTGTTAAAGTCTCCTACTACTATTGTGAAGTTGTATATTGTCCCTTTTAATTCAGTTAATATTTGCTTCATGTATTTTGGAGATCTTTCATTGGGTGCATAAATATTTATTATCGTAGCATCTTCTTTCTCATTTGACCCTTTCAGCATCATATAATGTCCTCTTTGTCTCTTATGATGTTTTTCACTTTAATGTCTATTTTATCAGAAATTAATATTGCCACTCCTGCTCTTTTTTGACTACCATTGCCTTGGTGTATTGTTTTCCATCCTTTAACTCTTAATTTATTTTTATCTTTGTGTCTAAGGTGGGTCTCTTGTAGGCATCATATAGATGGGTCTTCTTTTGTTATCCAGTCTGCCAGTCTCTTACTCTTGATTGGTGCATTTAGTCCATTCACATTAAGTGTACTTAGTGATAGATATGAATTGATTTCTGTCATTCTATTGAGTTTTTTTTTTTTTTTTTTTTTT
>NW_006922426.1:293702-295097 GCF_000298275.1 Orycteropus afer afer
TTTTTTTTTTTTTTTTTTTTATCTTGTTGCTGGTGTTTCCTGGGTCCATATACTTTTATGTGTTGAGTTTGATTTGTTGTCAAATGCTTAGTCTCTTTTCTTCTTTATTATTGGTTTTGTATTACATAAGTATTCTTTCCTTCTGGATTTGCTTATGGGGTTTGTTAATTTTTTCTGTGGTTACCTTGGAGTACATTCTTGTCTCTACATTTTTAGAACAGTGTGTTCTGTGAAGACATTGTCCTGTTTTCCTCTCCATTTGGAAGTTTGTACCTAGAAGTTTTATTCCCTCTAATGGGTTAGTTGCTGTTGTCATGTGCTGATTGCCTTCCTTCGTTTTTAGAGTACAATGTTTTATGGTCTTATTTTGAATTTCTGTTTCTGATTTGGTTTTAGTGTTGATGTCTGTATCCTGATTTTGTTGATCTCTGTTGTGGGGTCTCTATTGGAAGGACTTCCTTAAGCATTTCTTGTAGGGTTGATCTAGTTTTCACAAAATCCTTTAATTTCTGTTTGTCTAGTAATGCCTTGATTTTGTCCTCATATTTGATAGATAATTTGGCTGGATATAGGATTCTTGGTTGGAAGTTCTTTTCCTTCAGTGTTTTACATATGCCATCCCATTGCCTTCTTGCCTGCATGGTTTCTGCTGAGTAATCAGAGCTCAGCCTAACTGTTTGATTATTATAAGTAATCTTTCTTTTGTCCCAGGCATCTCACAAAATTTTTATTTGTCTTTGGTTTTGGAGAGTTTGATCATGATATACCTCAGTGTTCTTCTCTTGGGATCTATCTTGTGTGGGGGTCTATGAGCTTCTTGGACAAATGTCTTTTCTTCCTTCATGATATGGGGGAAGTTTTCTGTTAGTAGGTCTTCCCCAATTTTCTTTGTGCTTTTTTTTCACCTCTTCTTGTTCTGGGATTCCAATGAGTCTTATGTTGTTTATTTTCATGTTATCCCATATAATCTTAGGTTCTCTTCATTTATCTTAAATAATTGTTCTGATTTTTTTTATATAAGCTGGTGTCCAGGGATTTGTCTTCTAGTTGGCATATGCATTCTTCAGCCAGTTTTATCCTACTCTTTTGTGCTTCTATGGCATTGTGTAATTCTGTATTTTTGGTATTCATCTTCTGGATTTCTAACTGCTGTTTTGTATGAGTTCTGATTGTGCATTAATCTTGTTATTTTGTTCTTGAATGATTTTCCTGAGTTCTTGCCAGGAACTGTCTCTATTCTCCTTGCAGTGCATGGGGTTTCCTTAGGCTCTTGTAAAGCTCTATAAATATATCTTCTAAATTCCTTCTCAGATAATTCTATTGCCTCCTCTACCTCTGTGTTTAATGAGACCATTGTTTGTTGTTTCACTTCTAATACTTTGTCCTGTTTTTTTT
>NW_006922426.1:295247-312810 GCF_000298275.1 Orycteropus afer afer
CAGGTATGCTGTGTTGCTCTGCAGTTTTCTTTGTGATGATTTAATTACTGTGTGGAATGTGGATATAGGACTCTCTTTGTCATAAAGAGGGTTTAGAATTTGAACTGGGAGGTATTATGGTGGCTGAATGTGATTTCTTCTATTGGATGAGTGAGAGTATTGGTGGAGCAGAAGAGATAAAGAAAGACATCGCCCCATTGCTAGGAGTGGTTTCTAGGGCGTTGAGTGGGCTGCTAATGATGATGTTGTACTGTTATGCACAGGCCCACAGCTCAAATTCAGCAAAGACTCCAGTTGTTAGGTGGTCACCACTTTCTGTCAGGCTCAGACACATGCAAAAACCCTGCTCCCAAGGTGTGTTAGTGCCAAAAATCTGACCCAAGACAACTGCCTGGCTCTGTGATCTGCCACAGGAATTGCGCTCTGGACCCACCTGCTTGTGGCCCAGCCCACACTGTGATCCATGGTGGGAGTTCCTCCCAGCACCTGTGCACTTGTGTCACTGACCCACACCACTATTTGCCATGGGAGTTCCTCTCTGGGTCCTCCCACTTGTGGCCCCAAAGATCTGTCCACTTGGTTTCCATGGCACTGGAGTCAGGGTAATGCCTACTGGCACCCATAGGTCCCAATATTACTGAAAATGTCAAGGCCCTTCAGAGCCAAAAAGCTGACCAAGCCCATTCAGTGATCCACTATAGGGACACTTCCCTGAGCCCACCCTCTTGCAGCACCAATGGACTTTCTGCTCAGGTTTCAGGGGTCTTGGAAGTGTCCTCTTGCACCCAGCCAACCCAAGTTACCGATAAAATAAGGTGTGGAGGATAGATCTCTGTGGTGATGGCTAATATGTTGGTGTGGTCACTGGTATGCTGGTGTGGTATGTCTTCTTCCTTAACCTGGGGAGGTCTTGGATGGCTTTTCTTGCCTGCTGGTCAGTGCTCTGCCAGGAGGGTCATTCTCGCCTGCCTGTTGGCGCTCCACAGGGTAGATCTCCTGTTCTTGTTATTTTTTCCCCTGTCCATTTCTCCTTTCTAATCCTACCTCCCTGAGTTTGGCACACTCTGACTCAATGAGCTGTTCAGAGCACCAGAATTCCTAATTCAAACTTCTGTACGTATTTAGTTTTCCAGGCACTAAGGAGCTCTGGTGTCTTAGTGCCTAAGACACTTGACTGATAACCAGAATTCTGGTGGTTCAAACCACCAACCATTCCTTGGAAGGAAGGTTGGGAAATCTACTTCCATAGTGATATAGCCTCAGAAACCCAAGCAGGGGTAACTATGAGTCAGGTCTGACTAGACCTGCAATTTCTGGGGAGAGGGAAATAAGAGAAAAAAAGTAGAGTAGGAGAATAAAAATATATATATGTGAAAAATTCAAAAACAAAAACAAGAAATGGGATCAACCATGAGAAAGACAATGATGGGAACCAGGAACGGGAAGAGAGAAAAAGCAGAAAACTAGAACCTGAGAAGGGAAAAATAAAGACTAATAATAAAAAGGGCATTAATAATAATAATAATAATAATTTTAAAACAGACACAAACAAACTAATTAAAAAAAAAGGAAAAATAAAATCTTGACACAGTGGGGCAAGGCATCCTGGCTCTGTTAGAGCACACAGACAGGGATGGAATTCTGCTGGCCCAGGAGGTAGGTGTGAGTTCACCAAAAGGGTGTGAGGTATAAGAGTAATAAGGGGAATATTGCACCTTTCCAGTCATTCATGCTGTGTATGTTCTTGTGGTTCCCAGCAAGTGGACTCTACTCCTAAGTACCTGGAATCAGGGAAAATGCTGTTGTGTTAAGTGTCCAAAACGTTTGAACCACTTGTAAATATTTAAAATGGCTGCACCCTCCTGAAAGCCAAAAATCCACAGCTCAGCCTATCTCCATCTTTGCTGCTTCCCCTTTTATTCACCAGCAACCAGTGCAGTCCTCCATGCACCCCTGGCTAGCAAGGTCAGTTTTTAGTTTCATTGTTAGGTCCTAACACCACTTGGCAAAATCCAAGCTATCTGTGCTATCAGGATCCCTGACAGACTTATGCTCCATATGTCTCTTTTTTAGGTGTTTTCATTCAGGTTCTTCTAGTAATTGGAGTTTTGTTCACTTTTATATCCTTCCCTCCAAAGCTCAGGGCTCCAGGATTATTTTCTGTATCTGTGCTAATTGGTTCCCCTTTTCTTTGTTGAAGAGGGAATATGCAGTCTGTCTGCCTATTCTGCCATCTTACTGGCTGAAAACGGGATGTTGATTTTTGAAGTATGAAAGGGACAATGGCTAGAAAAGCCAGGGAATGGCTTGTGATGCAGTGATTTACTTGGTATGGCTTTTCTAGCCAGTCTTTGTGACTCCCACCAGATTACTGAGTGGGACCATACAAATAAGTTATATGGAACTCTAATGTGAAGATTGGTTAGTTTTGATATGCTACTGGGCTTAAAATGAGCCCTCCTGGAGGCAGAAGAGGGGATCTCACTGCCATCAAGAGAGAAGAGCTGGAAGTGGAATGGAGAATGTTGCTGGACTTGAGATCTCCGCATTGGACCTCCTTGGCAAAGACACCTGGCAGAGATGTCCAGCTGAGAGATGGCAGCAGTGGAACCAAGAAGTATGAGACAGAGTAGTGGGCATGCCAGCCCATGGAGCAAGAAAGCTGCCTCTGGACCGAAGTCTTGCTGGCAGAGTGGGATGCACCTAGGGTACCTATCAGCAGATCTAAAAGAGCTTTGTAACACTTGCCCAAGCAGGGCAGAGGCAAGGCAGAGGGCCTAGGGGCATAGCAGAAGGGATTGTTCTGAATGAAGAACTGTATCCTGAGAACATTCCTAAACTTGAATTGAAGCCTGTTACTTCCCTAATAAATCCCATAATTGTGAGTATTGTCTCTTAATTCTGTATGGCCATTGCAATGAATTATTGAACCTAGCAGAGAAGTAGTGAGTGCCATGGGAGGGACAGTTGGTGTCAGAATTGGTAAAAAAGGCTGGAGGGTGGCAGCTTGTCTTGCCTCATAGGAATATGCCTTGGGCTGTTGATGGTGACTCTGTTCCCCCTGTGAAGTTGGGGGAGGTCAGAAGATGCCACCCCCATGCCCTTTTTTGCAGATGCCAAGACATGGGGAAATATACAAGGAACCATGAAGCAGAAGCTTAAGAGAGAAAGTGTTTCCCTTGAGTCAGCACTCTGAATTAAAACTTTTAGCCTGCAAAACTATGAGAAAATAAATTTATGTTTGTTTAAGACATCCACTTGTGGTATTTCTGCTATAGCAGCACTAGATGCCTAAGACATGCTCACTCATTTTTGTGCCTCTTCCATGACCATGGATGTGGGAACATGCCCAATCTAGCTTGATGGAAGACACAGGATCCAGACACTCCCAGTGCCTTATCCAAGAGCTAGTAAAGTAACTGCTAGATATATGAATGAGTCCATGAATGTAAATAACAGAGCTGAGTCCAGTCTAAACTGCATCTCTGAAAATTCATAGGATAAATAAAAGTTTATTATTCGAAGCAATTAACTTGGAAAAGGTATGCAGTGCAATAAATAAATGATATACTTGTCATTAATCTATCTCAAAATTCCATCTCAAAACAGTTTCATTTATAAAAATTATTATTGAAATATGTTTGTGTGAAAGTTGATTCCTCACACATCAAATTGAGCAGGTTATGTTTTCCATTGATTTGAAAACACAAGCCTAGTTGATGTCCCATAATATTATGTCATGCCATATCATGCAATACAATGCGATATAATCACCTTGATAATGTAATATAATCAGTTCGTCAGCTGAAAGAAGAGTTTCTGTAGGGTTTGTTTGCCTCCAGACTTTTATACCCTTTTCCATTGTCTGACAAACAGATACTGGGACTCAAGTTTGCAGAAGTCTCCAGTCTGTTCTTTCTCTCTCTTTCTATAGATGCAAATATATATATAATTGTTCTTTGGTATTTAGGAGAGGGGGATTTCTTCCAGGAATCTTCCCCCATACCTAAATCCACAGATGCTCAAGTCCCTTAGTGGAATTTGTAGAAAGTCAGTGAACATCTTCCTGTATATTTTAAATCATCTCTGGATTACTTATAATACCTAATACAACATGCATTCTATAGAAATAGCACTTTACACTCCCTCTTAGCCTATGAGAGATTGCTTTAACTACTTAATTTCTTATTTTTCCCCCAATGTTTTTGATCCATTGTTGTTTGAATCCCCATATGTGGAATGTATGGATATGAAGGGCCAACTGTATGTGGTATGTATGTGTGTGTGTGTTTGTGTGGGTGTATTGACTTATTTTTATATTTATATACATATATGTGTAGACTACTGTCTTCAGTATGGATTACACTTCAACATAAAGAAAACAAAAATCCTTAAAATAGGATCAATAGGCAGCATCACAATAAATGGAAAAATGATTGAAGTTGTCAAAAGATTTCATATTACTTGGATCCACATCAGCACCAATGGAAGCAGCAGTCAAGAAATCAGATATCATGGCAAACTGGGCAAATCTGCTGCAAAAGATCTCTTTAAAGTGCTGAAGAGCAAAGATGTCACTTTGAAGAATAAGGTGTGCCTAACCCAAGTCATGGTATTTTCAATCACCTTATATGCATGTGAAAACTGAACAATGAATAAGGAAGACCTAAGAAGAGTTGATGCCTTTGACTTGTGGTGTTGGTGAAAATTGCTGAAAGTACCCTGGACTGCGAGAAGAATGAACAAATCTGTCCTGAGAGAAGTGCAATCAGAATGTTCCCTGGAAATGAGAATGGTCAGACTTTGTCTCATCTACTTTGGTCATATTGTCAGAGGGACTATTCCTAGAGAAGGATATCATGCTTGGTAAAATGCAGGGTCAGCAATAAAGGGGAAGACCATCAACAAGATGGATTGACACAGTGACTGCAAAAATGGGTTCAGGTATAGCAAGGATTGTAAGGCTGATACAGGACTGAGCTTTCATTCTGCTGTATACCTAACCATAACAACATCTATCTATATTTGTTGTTGTTTGACATGGTGGTGGTGGTGGTAGTTGGACTTGAGTCAATTCCTGTTTTTTTTTTTTTTTTTTTCTCTAGATACCTCTAATAAAATGTTTGAACTTGTGTTTGTGTGTGTG
Organism: Orycteropus afer afer; assembly: GCF_000298275.1. Lineage (NCBI taxonomy): Eukaryota > Metazoa > Chordata > Mammalia > Tubulidentata > Orycteropodidae > Orycteropus > Orycteropus afer. Next base: position 300,394 of record NW_006922426.1, read on the forward strand.
TGAGAGAGAATGGGTTGGACATCTTGATAATTAATATTATATTTTTATTTCCTTTAATAACATAACAACTATTTTTTTCTAGTAATAAACTTGGTATTGATCCAAAATCTCAAATATCTGCATTGGATTTTGTAGAGGGTGTTTATAGAAAATTGGGTGCTGGTAAAATTTCAAGGTGTTACTGTGATTTGTTTTTCCCACTACTTTTTGAAATATTACCAAATTTTCTCCAACTTATTTAATGAAAATAGCATTTATATACCAAAGGATTTCCATGAGATGGCGCTTGACATCTACATCTATCTGGGTCAAATATTTTGTTTTTAAATATGAAATTGATCTACCAATTTTCTCCCACATTTTTGTAAAAATGGCTCTGAGAATTGTCTCATTCATTTATACAAATAATTCCTATTTTTCAAGTTTCAGTTAATGTCTAACAAATGTACTATACTTATTAAAAATAGCCTTTATTTCATTCATTTTAACATCAATAAATTAACTAATAATTTACAAATGTAAATTATTCTCAGTTCTTAGAAAAGCATCTTATTGTGGGAATTAAGAACAATGCCAAATAATGAATGGTCTTCAATAAATTGCTAGTTGCATTTTGGATTTAACAACTACTCTATCTGAAACTTTTGACTGAAAATGTACCCATTTTTATATTTATGTTTTAGCATTAATTTTTTTGGGCCATTTTTATTTATCTATTTAATTATTCTTAATTGTGATTTGGGTGAACGTTTACAGAGCAAATTCTCTTTCCATACAGAAGTTACCATACACATTGTCTGATGACATTGACAGTTTACCCTAATGCAACACCTCCCCTCCCACTTCTTCCTGATAGTTACCTCTTCCCTGTGTCCATCCATCCATGCAGTCCTGCCCCCTGAACTGTCTCCCTATGCATAAGCAGCCCTTCTTTTTCCCATGATTGTTCTCTCCAAGGAATGTATCTACCTCAGATACATGTTCAACTCTTATGCCTGTCTTTTATTTGGCTGGAAGCCACAGGTGTGGGGTCAATTCCAGACCTGAAGGGTAGCTAGAGACCATAGTGTCAGTGGTTCCACCAGGCTCTATCAGACGAGAAAACCTGATCTCCTTTTATCTTTTTTTTTTCCAAATGATTTTTAGTTTTGTTCCACATTGTTCTCCCTCCGTATCCAGGGTCTTCTACATAGATCTCCCTCTGAGCGGTTGACAGTGGTAGCTGGGCATCATCTAATTCTGGTCTCATAGTCATATAGGCTGAGGATCACATAGTGTACCGGTTACAAGAACTAATTGTGTCCATGAATATTTGGTGTTCTTCATTCTTCTTTGCGGTAGATGAGGAGAGACCCAGGTTTGCATCTAGATGGCTGCTTGCCTGCTTTTAAGATCCCAGTCACTACTAACCAAAATAAGAGGTGGAACAATGTTATGTGGAGTACGTTATAGCATTAATTTTTAAAGCTTGCTAAAAATATCCCAAATGATATTTTTAAATCCATTTCTAAATTATAAAAATTGTGAAGGAATTTTTAAAAGCCACATGACCTTTCTGCAGAGCAACGTGACTATGCTAAAATCCTAAATAGTACTACATGATGGGAAAGAATAGCAAAAGTAACCCCAAAGAATATGTTGTATTATATCCAAGAATAATCTTTTCTTGAGACAATTTAAAGATCAGAACTTTATCCAAACATTTAAAAATAAACTTATGTGTTAAAAATATAATTTGCTTCAGTGTATGTAGATTTAAAATTTTCTCCTACTGTACTGAGGTATAATTGATATATACTAAACTATGTATATTTAAATTGTACAATTTGAAACTTTGTGTTGAATGTGTGTGTGTGTGTGTATGCACAAAAGTTTCTTCATGCCTCTTGTGTAATTCTCCACTCCCCTCAATCCTCTACCAGAAAACAATGACCCACTTTCTGTCATAATGGATTAGTTTGTATTTTCTGGAATTTTACAGAAACAGAATCATAGATCAGTTACAATGACTTGTCTTCTTTCAGTGTGATGATTTTGATATCCATCCAAGTTGTGGCATGTATCTGATTTTTTTTTCCTTTTTAATGCTGAATATTTTCAGTTGAATGGATATACTGTATTTTGTTTATCTATAAATCTTTTAACACCCATTTGGGTTGTTTCCAGTTTCTTGCTATTGTTCCATCAAATGGTATTTCTGTTTCCAATTTTTTTTTTTGTGATTTGGGTGAAAATTTACTGAGCAAATTCACTTCTATACAGCAGTTCACATATGCTTTGTCTCATGACATTGACTACAATTTACCCCAATGCAACAGCTCCCCTCCCACTTCCTCCTGATAGTTACCTCTTCCCTGTGTTTATCCCTCCATGCACTCCTGCCCCCTGAACTGTCTCACTGTGAATAAGTAGCCCTTCTTTCTCCCATGATTGTTCTCTCCAAGGAGTATATCTACCTCAGATAAATGTTCAACTCATATGCCTGTCTTTTGTTTTGCTGGAATCCACAGGTGTAGGTTCAATTCCAGACCTGAAGGGCAGCTAGGGGCCATAGTCTCAGTGGTTCCAAAACGCTCTATCAGACCAGGAAACCTGGTCACCACCCTCTTTTTTTTACTCCAAATGAGTTTGAGTTTTGTTCTACATTGTTCTCCCTCTCTATCCAGGATCTCCTGCATAGATCCCCTCTGAGTGGTTGACAGTGGTAGCCGAACACCATTTAGTTCTTCTGGTCTTATAGTCGTATAGGCTGTGGAACACATGGTGTACTAGTTGCTAGGAATAATTGTTTCCATTAACTTTTGGTTTTCTTCATTATTTTTTGCTCTGGACAAGGAGAAACCCATCATTGTGTCTAGATGGCTACATACAAGCTTTTAAGATCCCTGTCACTACTCACCAAAGTAGGAGGTGGAACAATGTTTTGTGTGGTATGTTATGCCAACAGAGCTTGATGTCCCCTATGGTACCAAGGTCACTGGTGCAACTACTCAGTCCCTCTGGGTAAGTGGCTGTGATTAAGAAGTGACTATAACTTTGTACATTGTCAGCTCTGCTATATACTTGGGAATTCTTACAGATCAAACAAATACACTTACAGGACCATTGTCTGTCAAACCTATACATGATCTTGGGTACACTCTCCACTACATAAACTCAAACTCATAGCTGTGAAGTCAGATCTGACTCATAGCGACCCCTCCTTGGGTTTCCAAGCAGTATCACTATGGAAATAGATTGCCCAACCTTCCTTCCAAGGAGTGGCTGGTGGTTTTGAACTACCAGCCTTCTGGTTAGCAGTCAAAAGCCTTAGGCACTACACTACACCACCAGAGCTCCCCTCAACTACATAGACACAGTTATTAGTTCAGCGTGCCCACCCATCCATCCACCCATGTACCCATGTTTGCCTTCATTGACAATGCAGAACTGTATGTGCAAAAGGGTTCATATTTGTTGTCTGCACCTTCCATGTACCTCTCTATGTCTTCCTCTTCCTTAATACCATCATGTTGATCACTCACATATATGGTACATTGCCCTTCTTTTCACCCAAATCAATACTTATCTCCACCTATCTAACTGTGTTCCCTCCTCTCCCCTCCCATCCCTGGTAACCAATGAAGAAAATTTCCTTACATAGATAAAACTTTCCTTGACTTTTACAGTAACAGACTCATACAATATTTGTCCTTCTGTGATTGACTTATTTCACTCAGCATAATGTCCTCCAAGATCATCCATGTTATGTGGTGTTTTGCAGACTCTGCATTATTCTTTAAGGTTGTGTAGTATCCCATTGTGTGTATATAGCATAATTTGGTTATCCATTCTTCAGTTGATGGATACCTAGGTTGTTTCCATCTTTTGGCTATTGTAAATAGTGCTACGATGAACATGGGTGTGCATATATCTGTTCTTGCCATGGCTCTCACTTCTTTGGGACATATACCTAGTAATGGAATGGCTGGGTCAAATGGTATTTCTATTTCCAACTTTTAAGGAATCACCGTACTGCCTGATTTTGGTATCAAAGTTATGCTTGCTTCTTAAAATGAGTTAGGGAGGATTCCATCTTTTTCTGTTTTGGAATAGTTCGAGTAGGATTGGTGTCAGTTCTTCTCTGAATGTTTAGTAGAATTCTCCACTGAAACCATCTGGCCAGGAGTTTTTTTTGGGGGGGTTGGTAATTTTTTGATGACCTGTTCAATTTCTTCTTTTGATGGGCCTGTTCAACTTTTCCATATCAGTCTATGTTAGTTTAGGTAAGTGGTGTGTTTCTAGAAATCTGTCCATTTCTTCCAGATTTTCAAATTTGTTGGAGTACAATTCTTCATGTTGTTGTTGTCATGTGCCATTGAGTTGGACCTGACTCATAATGACCACTCCTTGGGTTTCCGAGGTGGTATCACTATGGAAGTAGATTGCCCAACCTTCCTCCAGGGGAGTGGCTGGTGGGTTTGAACTGCCAACCTTCTGGTTAGCAGTCAAGAGCCTTAGGCACTATGCTACCAGAGCTCCCAATAGTTTTTCATAGTATCCCGATATCCTTTTTATTTCAGTTGGTTCTGTTATGATGTCACCCATTTCATTTCTTATTCATGTATTTGTATTGTCTCCCTCTTTTCCTTTGTTAAATTTGCCAGGTTTCTCAATTTTATAAATCTTTTAAAAAAACAACTTTTTGTCTTGTTGAATTTTTCTATTGTCTTTCTATTTTCTGTTTCATTGATTTCTGCTCGAATCTTTATTATTTCCTTTCTTCTGGTGACTGTAGGCTTTTCTTGCTATTCTTTTTCTAATTGTTGGAGATGTTGGTTTAAAGTGCTGATTTTCGCTCTTTCTTCTTTTTTGATGTGTGCACGCATTGCTATAAATTGGCCTCTGAGCACTGCTTTTGCTGTGTCTCAAAGATTTTGGTATGTTGTGTTTTCATTTTCGTTTTATTCCAGAAAATTTTGAAATTCAATTTTTATTTCTTTTCTTACCCAGTCTTTCTTAAGGAGGGCATTGTTCAATTTCCATGTATTTTTACTCTTTTTTCTATCACTGATTTCTCATTTGAAAGCATTTGATAGCATTATGATCTGAGAAGATGCTTTGCAGCATTTCAATGTTTTTCAATTTCTTAAGGCTTGTTTTATGGCTTAACATATGGTGTATAATAGAAAATATACCATGTGCACTGGGGAGAGGGCAATAAGAGAAAGAACTAGAGAAGGAGAATAATGGTGAAAAAAATGTGAAAAATGCAAAAAGAAAACAAGGAACAGGGTTAGCCATGAGAAAGAGAAAAAAAAAAAATGCACCCAGGAACAGGGAAAGAAAAAGAGCAGAAAATTGGAACCTGGGAGGGAAGAAAAAAAAAAAAGTAAAAAAAAAAAAAAAAGGAAAAGTAATAATAATAGTAGTAGTTTTAAAACAGATAAAAACAAACAAACAAACAAAAAGAAATTGGCTCAGGACCCCTAGGTTTTGTCTGAGCACACAGACTGGGATAGAATTCCTACAGATCCAGAAGGTGGGTGGGAGTGAGGGATTGCTGCCCCTCCTTTCACCAAGAGAGTATGGGATATAAGAGTAACAAGGGGAATGTCACAACTTTCCAGTCGTCCACCTCCAGAATGTCCTTGTGGTTCTTGGCAAGTGAAACCTGTTCTTAAGTCCCCGAAATCTGGGAGAACACTGTTGCTATAAATATCCAAAATTGTCAAGCCACTTGTAAACATTCAAAATAGCTGCACCCTCTGGGCAGGCAAAAGTCCACAGCTCAGCCTGCCTCCCTCTTTGCTGCTCCCCCTGTTGTTCACCAGCCACCAGAGCAGTTCTCGTGCTGTCTCTGGCTAACAGGGCAGATTTTTAGGTTAATTCTTAGGTCTTACTACCACTCGGCCATATCCACACTCTCTGTGCCATCAGGATCACTGCCAGACTGCAGCTCTGTATGTCTCCATTTTTGGTGTTTTTATGCAAATTCTTCTGCTCGTTGGAGTTTAGTCCACTTCTATATCTTTCCCTTCAAGGCTCAGGGATCCAGGATTATCTTCTGTATCAGTGTTAATTAGTTCCCCTTTTCTTTGTTGAAGAGGGTCTGTACAGTCTTTCTGCCTAGTCCACCATCTTACCAGAACTCTGTTTCCAACTTTTTAAGGAGTCACTGTACTGATTTCCACAGTGGTTGTATCATTTTATAGTCCCACAGTGTATAAGAGTCCAAATATCTCCACATCCTTGCCTACATTTGCTAGTTTTTGCTTTGTTGAAATTTCCCGTTAGTGTTGGGGCAAGAGGATGTCTCATTGTTGTTTTGATTTGCATCTCTCTAATGGCTAATGATCACATACATTTCTTCATGTGTTCCTTGGCCACCTGAATATCTTCTTTGGTGAAGTATTTGTTTACCTCTTCTGCCCATGTTTTAATTGGATTTTTTGTCTTATTGGAGTTGAGGTGCTGGAGATTTTATATAAATTTTAGAGATAAGTCCCTTGTCAGATATATCATTGCCAATTATTTTTTTTCCAAACTTGTAAGCTTTCTTTTTACTCATTTGGAGAAGTCTTTTGGTGCACATAAGAATTTAATTTCCAGAAGGTCCTAAGCACCTACTTTTTTTTCTGCCATTTATGCATTTGGAGTTATGATTCATAGTCTATTTATGTCATAAATTAAGTTTCTTAAGTTTATCATAAATTAGAGCTCCTAAGTTTACCCCTAGTTCCCCAACCCAATAAAATTTATAGTATTACATTTCACTTTTAAGTATTTGATCCATCTGGTGTTAGTTTTTGTGCATGTTGTAAGGTGTGGATCTTGTTTCATTTCCCTGCAAATGGATATACAATTTTGCTGGCACGTTTTGTGAAAGAGACTGTCTCCTCCCCATTTAATGGATTTCAGCCCTTTTTCAAAATCAGTTCACCATAGGTGGATGGATCTATTTATTTTTGGGTTCTCAACTTTGTTTTACTGGTCTATGTGTCTGTCATTGTATCGTGATAAGACTGTTTTGTCTACTGAGGCTGCATAGTAGGATTTGAGATCAGAGAGTGTGAGACATCCTACTTTGTTCGTCTTCTTCTTCAATAGTGTTTTGCTTCTCTGAGGTCCCCTTCCTTTCCTACAAAATTAGAGACTGGTATTTCCATGTGATTAAAGAATATTAGTGGTGTCTGGATTGGGATTGCATTGAATATATAGATTGTTTGGGGTAGTATTGACATTTTCACAATGTTCAACCTTCCTATCTATGAGCTTGGTATTTCTTCATTTTATCTAGATCTCTTATGGTTTCTTGAAGTAGTCTTTTGTAGTTTTCTCTGTACAGGTTTTTTGTGTCTCTGGTAAGATTTACTCCCAAGTACTTTAGGATTAAAAAAAAAAAAAAAAAACCTCACTACCATGGAGTCAATTTCAAGTCCTAGTGACCCCTCCTTGCATTTCTAAGGCAATATCACTACGGAAGTAGATTGCCCAGTCTTTCTTCTGAGGAGTGACTGGTGGTTTTGAACTGCCAAACTTCTGGTTATCAGTTAAATGCTTTAGGCACTATGCCATTTCAAATGTTCTTTCTTTCTTTTTTATTTTTTTTTTTCATACATGTTATTGAAACATAATTTATGTGCAGTGAAATACACAAAACTAAAGGGGCATGGGCCAATTTTTTTTTTTTTCCTCTGTAATGTTTCCTCCCCTCCCCTCCCACCCCTGATAACCAACAAAGAAAGTTTCCTTCCATATATAAACCTTTCTTTGACTTTTTAGAATAATGAACTAATACTAATTTTGTCCTTCTGTAATTAACTTATATTACTCAGCATAATACCCTCCAAATTCATACATGTTATGCAGTGTTTTGCAGATTATACATTATTCTTTAGTGTTGCATAGTATTTCATTTTGTGTATGTACCATAGTTTGGTTATCCAGTCTTCTGTTGATGGTCACATAGGTGGTTTCCATCTTTTTAATATTGGAAATATGCTTCAATGAACATCAGTGTGTATATATCTGTTCTTGCCCTGGGTCTCACTTCTTTAGCATATATATCTAGTAATGGGACTGCTGGGTCAAATGGTATTTCTAATTCCAGCTTTTTAAGAAGTCACCATACTGCTTTCCACAATGGTTGTATCATTTGACAGTCCCACCAGCAGTGTATGAGAGTCCTAATCTCTCTACATCCTCACCAGCATTTGTTATTTTCTGTCTTGTTGAACTTTGCCACTATCACTGGGGTAAGATGGTTTTTCATTGTTGTTTTGATTTGTATCTCTCTGATGGCTAAGGATCTTGAGCATTCCTTCCTGTATTTGCTGACTGCTTGAATATACTCTGGTTAAGTGTCTATTCATGCCTTGTGTCCATTTTTAAATTGGAATGTTAATCTTTAGTTGTTGAGGTGTTGGATTTTTCTGTGAATTTTAGAGATAAGTCCTTTGTCAGATATGCTGTTGCTGAATATTTCTTCCCAGTCTGTAGGTTCTCTTTCTAATGTTTTGTCAGTGTAATTGTCAACAAAGTATGAATTTGTTGCTGTCATTTTGTTATGTGCTTTCTCATGGTGTTCTTGATTTCTTTGTTCCATATAATTTTTTGTGCTGAACTAGTTTTGTTTATGAATAGTATCATCCCTTCCTTCTTTGCTATTGTTTTAGTATTTGCTAAATATTTGTGCTTTTTTATTTTGATGTGAAGATTTATCATTTTTCTTTGAGTTTACCCTGTGATTTATAATTTTCTTCCCAAGTTTAGAACAGTCTGTTGTATCTTGCAGTTGTCTTGATTTCTCTATCATTTAGAAATTCTGTAACTACACAATTTTTTCCCTCTTTTTGGCAGTTCAATCCCACCAGCCACTCCTCAGAAGGAAGATGGGGCAATCTACTTCCATAGAGATACCACCTCAAAAACCCAAGGAGGGGTTGCTATGAGTTAAAATCAACTTGATGGCTTTGAGGTTTTTGTGGGTTTTTTTTTGTTTGTAGTTGTCCTCATTTGTCAATTGATGTCTCTGGTTCCCTGTTTACAATCTTGTAGGCTTATTTACTTTGGATACTCCCATAGATGGGTTGGTTTCTGGATTATGCCATCTTGTGTGATAATGGTCAGTTGTTGTTTGCTATTGTTTCTCTGTCCAAAGGACTTCCTTTAACATCTCTTGTAAGACTGGTGTGGTTTTAAAAAAGTCCCTTAATTTCTGCTTATCTGGAAATCTCCTAATTTTACCATCATCTTTGAGGGACAATTTAGCTGGATATATAATTCTTGGTTGGAAATTTTTCTCTTTCAGGGTATTATATATACCATCCCATTATCTTCTCACCTGCATGGTGTCTGCTGAGAAATCCCAGCTTTGTCTTATTGGTTGCCATTTGTAGGTAACTTTTCTTTTTTCACGTGCTGCATTTAGGATTCTTTTTCTTTGGTTTTGATGAGCTTGATAATGATATGTCTTAGTGATTTTCTCTCAGGGTCTATCCTGTTTGGGGATCATTGGAATTCTAAAATGGATATATTTCCAACTTTCTTCATAACAGGGGAATTCTCTTGCAACAAATCTTTGACAATTTTCTCTATGGTTTTATTTGTCTCTTCCTGTTCTGGAATTCCAGCTACACATAGGTTATTCTTTTTGATGGTAGCCCACATAATGTTTAGGCTTTCTTCATTTTATTTTGATCTTTTATTCTGATTGATCCCTTTCCAAAGAAGTATTGAGGTATTTGTCTTCAATCTCACTAATTTTGTCTTCCATTGATTCAGTTCTACTCCTTTGCCCATTCAATGTCTAATCTATTTCTGAAAATTTAGTATTAATCTTCTGGATTTCTATCTGTAGATTTTATATCATTTCTAATTTTGCATTTATTTTGTCATTTGATTCTTTTATTGTCTTTTGAAATTTTTCTAGACTTTTCTCTGTGTTTTCCTCAATTTTGTCAGTATTTTCCTTTATCTATCTCTCTATATAATTCTTTTGAATTCCTTATCAGGGAATTCCAATGCTGCTTCTTCCTCAGGGATATTTTGGGTCTGTAACCTGGTCCTTTGTTTCTCTTGCTTCTTTGTGTGAACTGTGATGATTTGTTGTCTCAGAGACATGACATTTTTGTGTTTATATTTAATTGGTGATTGTATGTTGGAGTGACTTGCCCACAATTTTTGTTTTCTTTGGATGTTATCTAAGCAAACAGGGTACTGCACTCCTCTATTCATTAGTTGGCAGCACTTATACATTCACCACCTATCTCCTTTCCTGTTGTCAGCCTCCAGCATTTCCCTCCCATGCTTGACAAATAGGGCCTATTCTTAGGTCCCTGGAATCCAAATGAGAATGCTGTCACTTTAAACATCCAAAAGGGTCACCACTCATAAACATTAGACATAGCTGTGTGCTTGGTCACTTTAAATATCAAATATGGCTACTGCTTACAAACAATCAAAATATCTGTGTCCTCTGGACAGCCAAAAGCCCATAGCTCAGGTTGTCTCCTTCCTTGCTGTTTCCCTTCCTTGTCATAGACCACCACCAGTGTTGTCCCTGCAGCCGTTGGCAACCAGGGCTGATCTTTAGTTCAATTTTCAGGTCCCAACACTACTTAGACATATTCAGACTGTTGGTGCAGTTGGAGTAGCTGACAGTCCAAAGCTCCATCTGTCTCCATACTCACTGTTTTCATTCACCTTTTTCCACTAATTTGTGAGTAATCCACTTCTGTATATTTCCTTTCAAAGATCAGGCCTCCAGGATTATCTTTTGTATCTCAGTTAATTGTTTTCTCTTTTCTTTGTTGAAGAGGGTCTGGTAGCTTGTCTGCATATTCTGCCATCTTCTCAGAAGTCTCAAAGGTTCTTTTTGACAATAAATTTTATGCTACTACTCTTCAATTTGTAATTTCTGGCATAGCTGACCATATGCTTGTCCAATTAAAAATAGCCACTATCAATACATTTCAGGTTATTAATGCACAGGATATTGATCTTTATGCATTTCATTTAATTTTTACAACTTCTAGTTTTCCTAGGTTCATACTTCAGACTTTCCATATTCCACTTATTAATGGATGTTTGCAGCTGTTTCTTCTGATTTTGAATCATGCCATTTCAGCAAAAGAAGGTCCCAACAGCTGTATTCCAACAAAGTTGACTCTACTTTAAAGAAGTAGCTCTTCTCCAGTCATGTTTTGATTGCCTTGCAAGCAGAGGGGCTCATGTTCTGGCACTATGTCAGAAAATATTTTGTTGCTATTCATAAAATCTTCTGGCACTATATCAGACAATATTTCACTTTTATTCATAAGGATATTACATGCAATTGTTTTTAGGAAAATGAAAATACAAATCATAACCCAGTATTACTATGTGCCTATTAAAATTTCTAAAATTAAAATTATTAACTATACCAAATATTTAGAAGATTGAGGATAAACTAGTATTGACATATATTGCAAGTAGGAATGTAAAATGGTAAAAATAATTTGGAAATGACTTTCACAGTTTCTCAAAAAAGTAACATTCATTAGTCATATGATTCATGCCATTATATTCCTAGATATTTGCCCAAGAATAAAGGAAATATATATCTGTACAAAGATTCATGCATGAATGTTCATAGCAACTTTATTTGTAACAACTTAATTTGTAATAACTAAAAACTGGAAACAAGCCAGATGTTTATCAACTAAACAAATTGTGATGTATTCACAAATTGTTGTATACCCAGGGGGACCAGGACAGAGTGAGGAGTAAGCCACAGAGATCCTGGTGAGGAGAGGCAATCCAGGCTATGCCCCACAAGTGGCAAGGTAGGAAAGTGGGAGAAAGGAGAGGTAAAAGACCAGGCAGACCAGGACAGAACAAGAGTCAGCCACAGGGATCCAGGTGAGGGAAGGGAACCCAGGCCACTCCCCAAAGCAGCAAGGTGGGAAAGTGGGGAAAGGACAGAAAAGGCGAGGAGGACTGGAGCAGAGTCAGGAGTCAGATGCAGAGACCCAGGTAAGGGGAGGTTGGAGAGGTTTCCAACAGCTAAGGGAGACCAAATTGTCTGTTGGTTTGTCCTACTGTGGTGACATGTTGCTGTGACTCTTGAGGCTGTGCCAAGGGTGTTCCAAACCCAACAGGGTGCACATGGTGCACAGATATCAGCCTGGTTTGCAGACTGAGACAGAATAGGAAGAAGGAAGAGGCCATCCACTTCTCAAAGAATTGGCCAGGGAAAACCATATGGATAGCAGAAAAATACTGTCTGATACATTGCTATGCAACTTTATGAATAGTCCAGAAACATTGTCCAATACAGAGGAGGAGGATGAGTCACTTAGGTTAAAATGCTCTCAAAATAGCATTGGGAAAGAGCTGCATCATCAGAGTAAAACAAGCCTTACCCATATGAATAAGGTAAAGCTTTCTAGACCT
>NW_006922426.1:313927-322532 GCF_000298275.1 Orycteropus afer afer
ATGGAAGAAATGACAACATAAAAGAGCTGAACAGAATACATCAAAGAGCAGGTCGAGCAGACAAAGCCAATTACTATAATGGAATGTGCAAAGATCTGGAGTTAGGAAACCAAAAACGAAGAACACACTTGGAATTTCTCAAGCTGAAAGAATTGAGGAAAAATATTTAAGCCTCAAGTTGCAATACTGAAGGATTCTATGTGAAAAATATTGAATGGTGCAGGAAACATCAGAAGAAGATGGAAGGAATACATAGAGTCACTGTACCAAAAATAACTGGTCAATATTTATCCATTTCAAGAGGTGGCATATGACTTAGAACCAATGGTATTGAAGGAGGAAGTCAAAGCTGCAATGAAGGAATTGGCAAAGAACAAGGCTTCAGGAATTGACAGAATATCCACTGAGATATTTCAACAAATGAATGCCCCACTGGAGGCACTCACTCGGTTATAGGAAGAGATTTGGAAGACAGCTACCTGGCCAACTGACTGGAAGAGATCCATATTTGTACCCATTCCAAAGAAAGATGATCCCACAGAATGTGGAAATTATAGAATAATATCATTAATATTGCATCTTCAGTAAGATCTTACTGCAGATAATTCAAAAACAGTTGCAGCAATATATTAACAGAGAATTTCCAGACGTGCAAGCTGGATTCAGAGGAGGATGTGGAAGAAGGGATATCATAGCTGCTGTCCAATAGATCTTGGCTCAAGGCAAAGAATACCAGAGAGATGTTTATTTGTGCTTTATTGACTATGCAAAGACATTTCATTGTGTGGATCATGACAAATTATGGATAACATTGAGAAGAATGGAAATCCCCGAACACTTGATTGTATTCATGAGGAACCTGTACATTGACCAGGAGTCTGTCACTTGAACAGAACTAGGGGACACAGCATAGTTTAAAATGAAGAAGGGAGTGTGTCAGGGTTATATCCTTTCCTCATACTTATTCAATCTATATGCTGAGCAAATAATCCAAGAAGTTGGACTATATGAAGAGAAATGTGGCATCAGGATTGGAGGAAGCATCACTAGCAACCTGAGATATGCTGGTGATACAACTTTGCTTGATGAAAGTGAGGATACTTAAGGCACTTACTGATGAAGATTGAAGAATACAGTCTACTGTATGGATTATATCTCAATATAAAGAAAACAAAAATCCTCACAACTGGACTAATAAGCAGCATCGTGATAAACAGAGAAAAGACTGAGGTTGTCAAAGAATTCACGTTGCTTGGTTTTACAATTGACACAATTGTAAGCAGCAGTCAAGACATTAGAGGATGCATAGCACTGGGCAGGTCAGCCACAAAGGAACTCTTTCAAGTGCTGAGGAGCAAGGATGTTTCCTTGAGGACTAAGGTGCACCTGACACAAGCCATGATATTTTCCATCACCTTGTATGCATACGAGAGCTGGACAATAAATAAGGAAGACCGAAGAAGAGTTGATACTTTTGAGTTGTGGTGCTGGCTAAGAATGCTGACGGTACCATGGACTACTAAAAGAACTAACAGATCTATCCTGGAGGAAGCGCAGCCGAAATGCTCCGTAGAAGCGAGAATGGCTAGACTTGGTCTCACCTACTTTGGTCATGTTGTCAGAAGGGATCATTGCCTGGAGAAGGATGTCATGCTTGGTAAGATGGAGGGTGGACAAAAGAGGGGAAGGCCTTCAACGAGATGGATTGACACGGTGGCTGAGACAATGGGCTCAAGTATAGCAAGGATCATGGAGCTGGTGCGGGATCAGGCAGTGTTTCATTCTGCTGTGCATGGTGTTGCTATGAGTCAGAAACAACTCAGTGGCACCTAACAACAACCACACAATAGAATTTTAGTCTGTAATATTAGGAAGAAATTATGGCCACATGCAAAAACACTGATGAAACTCAAAATAATCATCCTGAGTTAAAATAGTCAAATAAAAAAGAATACATATTGCATCATTCCATTTACTCTGTAGTACAAGATTCTTCTGCCTTAATACAATGAATTAACAATGTGAAAGAAACAAACTAATGGCAGCAAATAAATTAATAAATAAATAAACCTTTCTGATATATTTGAAGACCTTTTATTCACTCTTTTGATACTTCTAAGGCTCTCTATAGTGCCTTAAGCATGATGATGACTGAAGAATCTGAAAGAGTTGATGCAATTCTCCTTAATAACTGGTTAATATGTTGGAAAATTCCCTTTCTTTTGTGTGTGTTTCAGTGTAAAAGAAGACATGAGAGAGCATATTTGTAATAAGACTTAGCATAAACAGTTCAAAAATGTTAATTACACATGTTTTCCAATAATACTGGTGAGCAATTTTATTTTCTGAACCAAATATAAGATGATATTAAAGAGAAGAACATAAAATCTTAGTAGATAAGACAGTGAGCAAAGAGAAAATTAGACCTTAGGAAATACATTAAGAATTTGAAAAATATTAATATATTGGATAAGTTAATTTCCCATTCTTGTGTGTGTTTCAATACAAAACCTTCATGACCCTAAGACCAGAGTAGATGGTGCCTAGCTACCAATGCCAAATACTCAGAAAAGGATAAAATCTGGAGATTCTGGATAGAGTGGGAGGAAAAATGTGGAACAAAATTCAAAACCACAGAAATGATCAAAATTACTAGTCAGATAGAGACAGGTGAACCCCCAAGACTATGGTCCCTGGTTATCCTTTAGGCCTGGAACTGGATTCACTTCCATAGCTCTCAGCCAAACAGTAGGAAGAGCTACAAGCAGAGCACCTACCCCAGGGAGATGTACCCTCTAGATCAATAGACCATGAGACATCAGAAGGGAAGCATTTGCATAGAGAGAAAGCTGCACAGACAGCAATGCATAAATAAGAAGGGCACAGGGAAGGGAGGGATAGTCACAGGGAGGAGATGGGAGGATAATTTTTTATGGTTAGGGACTGTAATCAGGTCTGTGAAATCAAATTTGCATAAATTGTTGACAATAAAACAAATCTGCTTTGTAAATTTGCACCCAAATCACAATAAAACATTGGAAAAAAAGATTTACAGCTTTGGAAACCCAATGGGAGTTGCTATGAGTCATAAGTGACCTGAAATAAGTATGTTGTAGTTCATTACCAATGAGTCTGCTATGATTCATGATGACCCCATGCATAACAGAATGAAACATTGTCTGGTCCTGCACCATCTTCATGATCATTGGTATAACTGATGCCATTGTTGCAGTCACTGCAACAATGTATATTGTTGTATACCTTGTTGCATATTTTGAATGCTTTCCTACTTAGACAGCTCACCTTCCAGCACTATATTGAACAATATCTTATCTTATTCCATAGGGAAGAATGTTGGCTAATGCTAATTTGGCTGATTTTTTTAAATATAAATTGCCAAACCTTTCTTTCTAGTCTGTCTTTGTCTGGAAGCTCTGTTGAAACATGTGTACTATGAGTAACCCTCTGGTAGCATAGTGCCTAAGGCCCTTGACTGCTAACCAGAAGGCTGGCAGTTCAAACTCACCTGCCACTTCATGGAAGGAAGGTTGGGCAATCCAAGGCAGTAGAGATACTGCCTTGGAAACCCAAGGAGGGTTTGCTATAAGTTGGGTCTGATTCCACAGCACATAACAACAACAACAACATGAGTAACCCTGTTGGTATTTCACATATCAGTGTCATAGCTTCCAGGATCATAGCAACATGCAAATCACCTCAACACAGCAAACTGATAAGAGAGATGGTGGATAAATAAGTATATTATCTGTGAAACATCATTTTTACTTATTCCCTATGAAGCCATGCTTGTTTTCTCATATTATTCCCTCTTGGAACATTCCCCATAAATCTTCAGTGGTAGACCTGAAACAGTTCATTGCTGTTTTTTTTTTTTTTTTTTAAGTCACTTTGACTCACCTCATCCATTGCCTTGTTGTCTACCTCTACTTTGTGATAAAAGGATATAGTATTTTAAATGTTACAGGGCACTTGAATGTTGGAAGATGTGATGCAAATTAAATAAATAAATTTTTCAAGTTGTGAAAAGTTGTTGGAAGAAAAATTAAAGGTTCATTATTAACATGGAGAATAAAGTGGAGAAACAGGTTAGGAAAAATTATTTGTTTGGGGATATTGACTGGGAAGTTTTTATACACAATTAGAGATATCAAACTGGAAGTTAGATGTATGAATCTGTAGATAAGTGAAGGAATCGGGGCTGGTGATATAAATTTCAGAGTGATGTAAAGTCATGGAGATGACTGAGATTTCCTAGGAATGGTGGTAGATCAATGAGATGGGAGTATAATTTTGTTGATATTTCTCTTATAGTTTTGTATAAATACTCACTTTCATATCTAAATTTATGTTCATTACAGTGGGTCTCCCAAGTTGTGTAAGTTTCAGGCTCCATGAACTTTAGATCTCTCTCCCACATGTATTATACTTGATTCTCTGCTGCTATGTTTCACCATCCATTGAAACAAATAAAGCAACAGGATTTGAACAAAAATGTATGACAGGAATATGAGGATAATATATAATGCAAGAGAGAAACATAGTATAGACTTCCTGGACCAAGAAAGGATCCTTGGCAGAGATGGTTTCTGTGCTTAATTCTCCACCTGTTTATTGTCAGTTTTGTACATGTTAACAAATTCTCTCTTTTTTTTTTCTTTCCCCATACTATAGAAATAATATACATTTATTGGAGGGAATTGGAAAATACATACAACTATAGAGAAGAAAGTTAAAACCACTCAAAATGGAAACCTGCAAATATAAAACAAACACTATATGGTGTCCTTTCTTTCTAAACTCATCTCCTCTCCCCTCTTTCCTCATTTCTCTCATGCCCCTTTCTCCTATTCATGTACATACACACACAGACACCAATACACAATTTTCAATAAGAGTGAGAGTATTCTGAATGCAAAAAAATTAGACTGTGTGGATCATAACAAAGTATGGATAACATTGTGAAAACTGGAAAGTCCAGAACACTTAATTTTGCTCATGGGGAACATGTACATAGACAAAGAGACAGTCATCTGAACAGAACAAGGAGATATTGCATGGTTTAAAATCACAAAAAGTGTGTGTCAGGGCTGTATTACTTCACCATACTTATTTAATGTGTATGCTGAGCAACTAATCCTAGAAGATGGACCATAAAAAGAAGAACATGGGATCAGAATTGGAGGAAGCCTCATTAACAACCTACAATATGCAGATGACACAATCTTCCTTGCTGAAAGTGAAGATGACTTGAAGCACTTACTGATGAAGATCAAAGACTACAGCTTTCAATGTGGATTATACCTCAATGATAACAAGAGCAAAAACAAAACAAAATCCTCATAACTGGACCAATTAGCAACAGCACAATAAATGGAGAAAATATTGAAGTTGTCAAATACTTAATTTTACTTGAATCCACAATCAAGGCCCATGGAAATGGCAGTCAGGAAATGAAATGACACATTGCATTGGGCATATAGGCTGTAAAACACCTCTTTAAAATTGTGAAAGAGAAAAGATTACTTTTGAAGACTAAAATGAGTCTGACCCAAGCCATGATTTTTTCCATCTCCCCATATGCATGTGAGAGCTGGACAATGAATAAGGAAGACCACAAAAGAATGAAAGCACTTGAACTGTGTTGTTGGCAAAGAATATTGAATATACCCTTGACTGCCATAAGAACAAATAAATCTGTCTTGGAAGAAGTACTTTCAGCATGCTCCTTAGAAGCTAAAATGTCCAGACTTCATCTCTCTTACATTATTCATGTTATCAGAAGGGACCTGTCCCTGGGGAAAGGACATGATGCTTGGTAAAGTAGAAGGTCAGAGAAAAGGGACTACGCTCAATGAGATGGATTGACCCAGTGGCTGCAACAATGGCCCCAAGCATAGCAAAGATTGTGAGGATTGCTCAGGACCAGACAATGTTTTGTTTCACTGTATATAAGGTTACTATGAGCTGAAAATGACTTGATAGGACCTAATAACACAAAATAAAGAAATGTATCCTTTACTTTTTATGTTTAACATTGTCATGAGTATTTATTTCTCCATATGAATGTTCTTTACAAGCATGATAGCTTATTTATATTGATATATATATTGATACACATAGCATTTGAACATTGTATTCAGTGTTTAGATTTGCCTCAATAATTTATTGTTAGAAATAATGTTATGATCAACTTTCATTTGTATAAATATTTATGTTTATCTTTCAGCTGCTTCTAAAAGCAAAATTACTTCCTCAGAGAATTTTAAATTGTTAAGTCACTTAAATAATATCAATGTCCATGAATCTAATTCAGACCATACTTCCAGGAAATAGTGAACAATATCCAATATTACAGATAGACCACTTTGGTGCATTCAATTTAAGTGGACTGGAAAAAGCAGAAGTTATAATTCAAAACTGAATGTGCCAGGAGAGTCTGGTCTTTGATCTAAGGGGAAATCTAATCTTGAGAGCAAAAAAAAAAAAAAAAAAAGCTCCCTATATTGGAATAGGACTTTTTCCCTAGGAGCTTATATTATACATTGTCAGAGAGGTTAGGGGAAACAAGAAGAATTATTTTATACAGAGTGCATGGGAAAGAACAACTCATTGTTGCTAATATATAAATGCCTACTCTTTTAAGTTTTTCAATTTGATTTATAAAAACTTTGCCAAAGGCATTCACAATACCCTGAAAAGGGGTAAAATTTCCTTCAAATAGTGTAAAAATTTTATGTCTAAATATTTTTAATTGGCTATTGTAGATAACAAAAGAATAATCTAAGGAATTTATTTGAACAGTTGAAATATATCATTTTAAATTGTTCACAAGTCACTTCATCAGAATCTCTAAAAGCCTGAAAATCAATGTGTGTCAGGGTGCAGTAAGTTGTGGTAATTTTAAAATATATTCTTTATTTAGATATAATATTTCTTACTTTGACTTTGGTTTTGTTCCTGATATGATTCATGTAACTTTTTAAAAAATGTTTATGATGTGACTATAAGTCTATTCTCTGCATTCTGAAAGGATTGTATGAGATTTTACAAAATGTCTTATAAAATGAAAGACAAGATAATTGTTTGATTAGCACATGGATAGTTAATGACTGGAAAATGTGGCTGACATAAAGAAACTCATTAAAATCTATTGGACAGTGGGTCTAGAAAATTAATGCATTAAAAGAGTAAGAGAATGGTATCTAATTAACCCTAGAGAACCAGAGGGAGACTTATGTTGTCTTTCTTTTTCTCCCTAGACTGCACTTGCTATTAAACCTATCAGGAGGCTCCTCCGTTCCCTACTTAGTTCATAACAAGTTATAGTCTATCACAAATCTCAGTACTTACAAGGCTTTTATAGCAAATGAGAAAATAGTAAAGTTAATGCTCCTTAACGGGAATTTCATTTGCTCTAGTTTTATTCTGAGTATGACAAATCCATTCAATACAACTCAATCCTTACACAAAAATGATTTAAAATGGAGTATTACATTGGTAAAGTAATTGAACTTTCCCCCTCGGCTACGAGAAAATCATCATGTCTTTAGTAATAAAGACTTTGAAACAACTGAATTTCAATACAAGAATAAGCTCAAGGGCTGAGAGCTAATTTCTCATGAGATTTATCCAGTTTTCTCTTGTTCATCACATTTATCACTTTGAGTCTCTCCAGTCCAGTTTCTTTAATTTCTTCCACTTGATGGTCTCTAACTCCACTACTTTCCTCCTGGAAGACATGACTATTCATTCTACTGTAAAGGACATGTTAATTTACTTCCAAGGAGGTTCACATTGCTACATAAGATTTTTCAGTTAGTATGTGGCATATATATTTTACACTAAAATACATGGTGAGAAGTTCTTTTTTACTTTTAAAAGTGTGGGGTTTCAGCATCCATTCTTTGCTCACTATAAAACCATATATCCTTATTAATCCTGAAAAATGTAAGAGATATTGGGCAAATAAGGATGACTAGAGGCCATTGAAAAATCTATTGAGAAATAACAAGACACAGTAGCAGAGGAAGTAACAGGTATCACCTAAAGCATCTATAACTCCATTCCCTTGGATACTCTAGGCAAAAAATTAGGATTTTTATTTATTTATTTATTTATTTATTTATTTATTTTTAAATTTTTTTGTGATTTGGGTGAAGATTTACAGAGCAAATTCACTTTCCATACACAGTTCACATATATTTTGTCTCATGTCATTGCCACAGTTTACCACAATGAAACAGCTCCCCTCCCACTTCCTCCCCATAGTTACCTCTTCCCAGTGACCATTCCTCCACACTCTCCTGCATCCTGAGCCGTCTCCCTATGCATAAGCAACCCTTCCTTCTCCCATGATTGTTCTCTCCAGGGTTTGTGTCTACTTGAGGTAAATGTTTAACTCACATGCCTGTATTTTGTTTGGCTGGAAACCACAAGTGTGAGTTCAATTCCAGACCTGAAGGGCAGCTAGGGGCCATAGTCTCAGTGGTTACACCAGGCTCTATTGGACCAGCAAACCTGGTCCTCACCTTCTTTTTTTTTCCCCCTCCAAATGATTTTGAGTTTTGTTCCACATTGTTCTCCC
>NW_006922426.1:325815-332523 GCF_000298275.1 Orycteropus afer afer
TGCACAGTCCTCTGCACAGTCCCTGGCTAGCAGGGTGATTTTTAGGTTAATTCTTAAGTCCTACCACCAAAGGAATCTACAAGAGTGCTTTCTCTTTAAATATCCAAAATAGTCAAGCTGCTTTTTAAACCTACAAATTGGCAGCACCCTCTGGACTGTCAAAAGTCCACAGCTCAGCCCACCTTTCTCTTAACCTTCTCTGTTTGTTCCTCAGCCACCCTACACAGTCTTCCGTGCAGTTCCTGACTAGCGGGGTGATTTTTGGGTTAATTCTTAGGTCCTACCACCACTCGGGAATCTCCAAGCTGTCTGTGCCATCAGGGTTGCTCACGCCCACTGCCAGACCACAGCTCCGTCTGTCTCCTTTTTTGGTATTTTCACGCAAATTCTTCTGCTGGTTGGGGTTTAGTCCACTTTTGTATCCTTCCCTTCAAGACTCAGGGGTCCAAAATTATCTTCTGTGTCTGTGTTAATTGGCTTCCCTTTTCTTAGTTGAAGAGCATCTGTGCAGTCCTTCTGCCTAGGCCACCATCTTGCCGGAACTCAAGATTAGAATTTTTATTAACAAAATTGAATATCAAAAGTAATGATTGTGAGTTGAAAATATTTTCCTCACTATTAGAATTTTTCCTTGAAAGATTATCCACATATGACCTAAATACGTATAGGAAGGTATGAACAACCAAACCAGTACAGTGAATCAAGCATCTGAGTCTTCTCTGATTAGCTAAATATAAACTTGGTTCAATAAGTTAAAAATTCTCAGTTCAATCACAATGGTTAGGGGCTTGAATTCAAGGAGTCTAGGTGGCGCAGTGGATCTTTTTCTTTTTTTTTAGTTTTTATCTAATGTTAAAGTTATTTTCATCATTGCTTTTGTATTTTTAGTAAAGGACATTGCAAAACAAATGCAAAAGTTTTGAAAAAGCAAACAGCTTTAATGAAGTATTAAGCATAAAAAATTTAGTTTACCTCATCTATGTAATTTTGCCAAAGAAGCTGATAGTTATCCAATTTAAAGTATTTTAAACTCTCTTTCACTTGCTCTCTCTCTTTCTCTCCTTCTCTCCTTCCCTCTTCCTTTCTACTCTCTCTCTCTCTCTTTCTTTTTTCTTTCTTCGTTTCTTTCCTTCCTCTGTACCTCCCTTCTATCTTTCTACTGTTGGTACGTAACATTTCTAACTATTTTATCCAATGAAATGTAAAATTTACATGACAAAATTTTAATATAATCTACGTGTCTGTCTATTTTTACCCCCCAACACTATCCTAACAGTTTGGCAATTTAATAGTGCGAAAATATTCCAAAATTTCTAATGTCCAAAATATAGTATAAGATGATTAGATAAAAAATGCTTATTCTGAAAGTTGTTATATTTTTAGAAATTGTTTCCCTTTTATTTAAAATTGTTCTCAAAACTCCAAACACAGGTACAAAGGAACGTAATAGCATGGATTACTGGCATCAGATCAAACCTAGATATCATACACTTTTATATAGCTTGCTGCACAGTCATTCATCAATAATATATCCATATGCTTTATGTCTTCATTATTCACTTGAATCTTCAAATTCACATGGATATCATGAATGCTTGGTGGTGCTAATACACAATATATTATGCTTCTTAAGTAACACAATTCAGATAAACATTTTTTACACTGAGAATTATGGGAGCTAAGGGATTGAAAGCACATTGCAAACAAAAGATTGCTATATGAATTTAAGAGAGTGTTTTTAATATTGTTGAGAGCTATTATTGGTCAATAACTTGGAAGCAAATTGAGGCCTAAGACGATAGAAGGAACAGTATTCTTTGAGGAAATCAATGCAGTCCAGTAAAAATCCATACTCAAAATTTTAAGAATACCAGCTCTAGAGCTTTGTTTTCCTTTCTAAAGGGAGCACTTTTATCTACATCTACATTGATATCATTGTAACTTGATAATCTGCAAGATCAGTTAGTCCTCAGTGTTTCCTAGAATTCTTTTTGAAAGTCTTTAATCATTGTTCTCTTTCTTTTTTTCAGCAGCAGTTTCAACACTTTTTGTATTTTTATCAAACTTTGAATCCCAGACTGCACCTTCTAAAGTTAGATATTTTATTCTTCATGTCTCACTTCGGTGCTAATTTCCCTTGAAATTGATGTTAATCCCTACAATTCTAGGTTTGTTATAAACACCACTTTAAACCTTGAAATTCTATGGCCATAGTAATGTCACATTGTAATGCAATTACCTTTTTTACTTTCTTTTATCCTGAAGTAGATGGTAAGTTCCATGAAAGAAGGAAGATCATGGCAAATTTAATTATCATTCATCATTTTATGCTAGCAAAGTATTTTATACTCAGTAGTAGCAAAGGGCCTGGACAATAATACATGTTAAAATATTTCTAGTTGAAATAAACTAAAGAAGTCTAGTCTTCTTACAGATTATGTTAATGCATAAATTAGGATATCAGACAGGGCAAATGTCACACTATATTTCCACATTGAGAAGGCTTTAAGGAAGACTAAGATAGGATTATGGATAAATACTGAAAAATATTCAGGGTTACACAGAAAACAGAAAGTATCTGATTCAATTGCAAGTTTTTCAGGAAAGCAAAGTATAGCATGTACCATTTATCCACAGCTTTACTGGGTGATGAATTAGAAGATAAATGGACCATAGCTTCATACCATATGCCAGCATCTCATATAGAAAAGGCAATAGTTACTATGTCTAATCAATTAATAATTCAATTGAAGTTAAAGGAAATTTGCTGGTGAAACAGTTAAGCACTAAACAAAGGTTGGTGGTTCCAACACACCTAGGTATTCCATGGGAGAAATAAATGGTTATCTGCTCTCACAAAGATTATAGCCTAGGAAGTCCTATGGGGTAGTTCTATTCTGTCAATGAAGTTGCTATTAGTTAAAAATCTACTTGACAGAACCTACCAACACCAACATAATGAATAAAGCAATTATAGTTAGGGATCTAATTTATTCAATAACTTAACAAATATTCTTGTAAAATTAGCAATAGTATGGTTAAACATGAGAGGCAAAAGGGAGGATAGACAGAAAGTTCTTTTCATCTGCAGTCATAAAATCTATTTACCTTTGTGTCTACTATTGTACATAAGATGTCTAGCTTTCAGTAAAATATTATAAAGCATATGAAAAAGCAAGAAAAATGCCATCAAAGAATCAGTGCAAACATTGGAACCAGATATAGATACAATTTAGACACCTTGGAAAACTTAGACATTGGGAAAATATGATAGGACATTTAAAATAATGATTAATATATTAAAGTTTCCACTGCAAAATATAGCTATAATGCAATATTAGATGGGTAATTACACCAAAGACTTAGAAAATATAATATTCAATAAATAAATAAAAAAAAACAGTAACAGAAATAAAAATTTTATTAATGGGCTCATCAGTAAACTTGACACAGTTGAGAAAAGAAAAATCAGTGAATTTGAAGATAGGTCAGTAAAAATTACTGAAACTGAAAGGAGTAAAGGTGTGAAAGAAAGAGCACTGAGTTTGAGAACTGTGAGACAGTATCAAATTATCTACCATATGTGTAGTTGGAATCCCACAAGCAGAGAGAGAAAAAAAATAAAAAAATAAAAAACTGGAAAAGATAAAATGAGAAGGAATAATGGTTGAATTTTTTTCTTAATTAAAGACAGCCAACAAATCACAGATCCAAGAAACCAAGACAATGCCAAGATAATACATTTCAAAACATACCCCCACACACATATATGTGGACATCCTGGCATATTATACTGAAACTTCTGAAAAACAAAGACAAAGAATAGTTTGGATGTAGCTGGAGGGGAAGACATATTAACTACCAAGGAAGAAGAGTGTGAGTCCTACCAGATTTATTATGAGGAATCATGCTAGGAAAAGAAAATACAGTGGCACCTTTAACATACTGAAAGACAAAAAGCCTAAATTAAATTGTATAACAAGCTAAAATATTTTTCAAATTTTGAGAAGTGATAAAGACTTCAATATACAAACAAATCTGAAGAATTTATTGCAAACACAAATGCATTAAAAAATGCAAATGAAAGTTCTTCAGGGTGAAAAAATATATACCTTCTACTAATCTGGATCTTTGCAAAAAAATAAAGAGCACTTGAAATGGAGTAAATGAAGGTAAATTAAATGTATTTGCATTCTATTTACTTTTTTCTAAAATACAGCTAACTGCTATAACAGAAGTCAAAACTTAAAGTCCACATAGTAATTTTTTTTGGCTTGTGGGCAATGGCTTCAGGTTATAAATAATAAACACTGTGCTTAAAGCAGTAAAGCAGCCATAGGTAATACTGAATTGAGTAAGCGTGGCTGTGTTGAAAAACAAAAACAAAACAAACAAACAAACAAACAAAAAAAAAGATTTACAAAAACAGGCAGCTGGTCTGTGAGTGTAATTTGCTGATCATTTGTCTAAAGTAAAAATAATAAGTTATTCTACGCTTATAACAAAGAAAAAGTAATATATTTAACAACCATAGCACAAAAACTGGGAAGGAGGGATTGAGAACATAACGTTGCAAATTCTTTATCTTACACATAAAGCAGTTTGATATTATTTGAATGTAGACTCAGATTAATTAGAAATATATGCACCATAAACACTAGGGCAATAATTTAAACATTTTAAAATAGATGTGTATGTCAAAACCAAATACACCTGCTAAATGACAGAGATTGTAAGGTTAAATTAAAAGGCAAGACTCAGCTATTTGCTGTCTACAGGAAACCCATTTTAAATATAAATATTTAGAAAGATAAAAAGGGAAAAGATGTGAGATTTCTATTGGATATGGGGTTTTTTCTTGGGGTGATGAAATTTTTTTTAAAATTATATAATTTTTATAGATGTACAATTCTTTTAAAATACTAAAAACAAAACAAAACAACAACAACAACAAAAAAAAAACCTGAGTTGTATACTGTAAAACCTATAGTTTATTGTAGGTGAATTACATATAAGCTCAGTAAAGTAATTATAACATAAAGTAAACCTATATCAAACTAAGTACATGTAAGAAAAAGTAAAAGTATGGAGAAATAGATAAAAACTTGCTGTTGTTAGGTGTCGTCGAGTCATTTCTGACTCATAGCGACCCCATGCACAGCAGAACAAAACACTGCCCTATCCAGCTCCAGCTCCACAATCCCTGCTATACTTGAGCTCATCATTGCAACCACCGTGTCAATCCATCTCGTTGAAGGCCTTCCTGTTTTTCGTCGACCCTCTACCCTACCAAGCATAACATCCTTCTCCAGGGAATGGTCCCTTCTGACAAGTGACCAAAATAGGTGAGAGGAAGTCTGGCCATTCTTGCTTCCAACGAGCATTTCAGGTGCACTTCCTCCAGGACAGATCTGTTAGTTCTTTTAGCAGTCCATGGTACTTTCAGCATCCTTTGCCAGCACCACAACTGAAAAGCATCAACTCTTCAGTCTTCCTTATTCATAATCCAGCTCTCACATGCATACAAGGCATTTGGAAACATCATGGCTTCTGTCAGGTGCACCTTAGTCCTCAAGGAAACATTCTTGCTCTTCTGCACTTGAAACAGTTCCTTCACGGCTGACCTTCTCAATGCTACACATCTTCTAATGTCCTGACTGCAGCTTCCATTGGCATCAATTGCAGAACCAAGCAACATGAATTCTTTGCCAACCTCAATCTTCTCTCCATTTCTTGTGATGCTGCTCATTGGTCCAGTTGTGAGGATTTTTGTTTTCTTTAATTGAGACGTAATCCATACTGCAGACTGTATTCTTCAACCTGCATCAGTAAGAGCCTCAAGTCATCCTCACTTTCAGCAAGCAAAGTTGTATTGTATGCGTATGGCAGGTTGTCAATGATTCTTCCACCAATCCTGATCCCATGTTTTTCTTCATATAGTCCAGCTTTTCAGATTATTTGCTCAGTATATAAATTGAGTAATATGGGGAAAGGATACAACCCTGACACACTCCCTTCTTCATTTTAAACCATGTAGTGCCCCTTTGTTTCATTCGAACAACAGCCTCCTGGTCAAGGTACAGGTTCCTCATGAGTAAAATCAAGTGTTCAGGAATTCCCATTCTTCTCAATGTTATCCATAATTTGTTATGATCCACACAATCAAATGCCTTTGCATAGTCAATAAAACACAAATAAACATCTTTCTGGTTTTCTTTGCCTTGAGCCAAGATTCATCTGACAACAGCTATGATATCCCTTGTTCCACATCCTCTTCTGAATCCAGCTTGCAACTCTGGAAGTTCTCTGTCAATATACTGCTGCAATGGTTTTTGAATTATCTTCAGAAAGATCTTAATTGCATGTGATATTAATGATATTGCTCTATAATTTCCACATCTTTCTTTGGAATGGGTACAGATATGGATCTCTTCCAGTCAGTTGGCCAGATAGCTGCCTTCCAAATCTCTTGGCATAACCAAGTGAGTGCCTCCAATGGGTATCTCAATTGGTATTCTGTCAATTCCTGGAGCCTTGTTCTTCACCAATTCTTTCATTGCAGCTTTGACTTCCTCCTTCAGTACCATAGGTCCTAGATCATATGCCACTTCTTGAAATTGATGAAGATCAACCAGTTCTTTTTGGTACAGTGACTCTGTGTATTCCTGCCATATTCTCTTGATGTTTCCTGCATCATTCAATATTTTG
>NW_006922426.1:333543-335740 GCF_000298275.1 Orycteropus afer afer
TTCATACTTTGTACATTCCACGTTCTGATGATTAATGGATGTCTGCAGCTGTTCTCTTCAATTTGAGTGGTGCCACATCAGCAAATGGAGGTCTCGAAAGCTTTGTGTTATCCATAGGAGTAAGGCTGGGTTTACTAAGATGATGAAGCTCTTTCCCAGTCCTATTCTGAGAGCCTTCTAACCTAACTGGACTATTCATAAAGTTGCATGGTAATGCATCAAACAGTGTTTCTTTGCTATTCATAAGGTTTTCCCTGGCCAATTCTTTGAGAAGTGGAGGGCCTCTTCCTTCTTCCTAGTGTGTCTCAGTCTGTAAGCTGGGCTGATACCTGTGCATCATGTGTATCCCGCTGGGTTTGAAACATCAGTGGCTCAGCCTCACAACTCATATCAACACGTCACCACGGTAGGACAAACCAACAGACAAGTTTGTCTCCCTGTTGGGAACCTCTTGTACCACCCTTACCTGGGTCCCTGAGGCTGACTCCTCCTTTGTCTGGGTTCCTGGGCCTTTTAATCCCCTTTCTTCTGCTCTCCTGCCCTGCTGTTTTTGGTATGCCTGAGTTCCCTCTCCTCACCTGGATCTCTGAGGGTGACTGCTCCTCTGTCCTGGTTCCTGGCTTTTAATCCCCTTCTTCCTGCTTTCTTATCCTGCTTCTTTGGGCATGCCTGGGTTCTCTCTCCTCACCTGGATCCCTGTGGCTGACTTCCAAAATAAAAGCTGGAGTAACTGTAATAATGTCAGACAGACTTCTACATAAGGAATATCGTCAGGCATAAATGAGATTTTACAAAACACCGAAGTGTTAAATTCTCCAAGAAGACATAAGAATCCTAAATGTTTATTCACTTGACAACAAAGCTTTGCAATGTACCATCCTCACTAGGTTTTAGTGAATATCATTTTGAGCAGAGTACAGACCAGACACTGTTCTCATGGCATTGCCAATAAGTGTTTATTAGTCACAAAATAAACAGAACAGACATGAGTAAAATACCAAACATATAATCAGCCAAGTTTCCCTGAGGTAAGGCTCCCATCCCAGGGTGTGATTTTATATCTATGCATTTCCCTCTTTGCATTATGGGAAAGGAATGCCAGAGTCTCTTGTGGTTAAGATACTAATAGAATGGTCATATGCACGTACCAAACAGCTTGTACAGAAAGCAAGTAAGGGAAAGGAGTAGTTAAAAGAGTAACAAAAAGTAAAAGGGGGTGATATAGTGGAAGATTTCCTGCAGGTAATGGCTATAATTCGTAGACCCTTTTTAGGGTAGGTGATTATGTCCTGATGACTATTTTAGATTTAATGGTGTAAGGGGCATTTCTTCCCCCTTTATCCCACTAAGGGAGCTTAACAGATTTCTGGTTTCTTCAAAGAGCATTCATCTTTTCCTTAAAAAAAAGCAGTTTATTTTGTGTTCCATAGTACCATTTTGCAAATTAGTAGCTGCTGAGAGAGATTACGGTACACCTATATGGCCAGCAAACTTCCAGACACATGGGACTAACACTGATAAACTGAAAGGAGAAATCAAGCCCGCAATTATACTGATAATCCTTTAATTCATATTATAAGTATATATAAAATAAATTAGGATAAAGATGACCTGAACAACACTTAGAATAGGTTGGATTCTTAAGAAATATAGCACACTCCTTCCAATACAGCAGAATGCACATTCTTCTCAAGTACAAGTGGAACAGTCCCAAAAATAAACCTGGTCATAATTCAAACCTTAACAAATTAAAAAAAATATATGAGCCACACACAATATGCACTCAATCCATAATAAAATTAAACTAGATATTATTACAGTAAGATCTGAAGAAAGTTTCTTAATATTTAGAAATGAAACAGCACATGTCTTAATAATGTGTGGATCAAAGAGAAAACCTTAGACAAAGTGAAAATCTTTCACTGTTTTTAACTACATTTGTAAACTTAGTATTTATTGAAGATATGAGCTAGTTTGAATAAATTGAGAAAGGAGTGAAAGGTGAGTAAGTGAAGGATGTTTGTTTTGGCTAAAAAAAAAGGAAAAGGTGTTTGTAGGTAGATGGATTCTGGTAGCTGTGTTTTGTTTTTAAAGTTCCATTAGCCTTGAGCATGATTACATGTCTTCAAGTAATACTGACAAGAGAAAAGGTTTGAAGGCACTACGTGTATGTGGGGATGTTGTTGTTGTTGTTGTT
>NW_006922426.1:339862-344557 GCF_000298275.1 Orycteropus afer afer
TGCCCCCTGGCTGAACACTCTTCTCTTTGGCTTCCTGGGTTCCACCCCTTCCTCCTGCTCTTCCGGCCTGCTACTCTGTGCTACGCCTGTGCTATGTGGGGATAATAAATAATAAAATAATGATAGGAACTTAAGAAAGCTGAATAAAATGGTATTCAGAGAACAAAAAGAGAAAAGGAGGAAAGAAAGTGTGTTGATTCAAATGAGATTGCAGATCTGTAGTCAGCAAGTTGAAGATATTCTCATACAATGAGAGGTGTTATCATTGTTGCAGTGCCAACTAAAGTTAGGTAATCCTGTACCAGTCAACCTCCTTTTTTTTGACCAATCTTCTTTTGCTTCAATTTCCTTCTTTCAAAATGGAGGTACTTATAATAATCTCAGATGTTCATTGTAAACAAAAGTAAAAAATTATTTTTAAGATGAACTGAAAATGCATATTCAAACTTTACATAATCTTTGTACATAGCAGGCAACAAAATATTAATGATATAAAGCTTGTAATATTAGTTTTAACTTCTTAAAAACAGATTTCTTCCATTTTATAGAGGAAATATTTAGGTACACAGAATATATATAATTGTCAATAATCACCCCACTACATCACGTAGAACAAAAAACCAAAAACCAAACCAGCTGCCAATGAGTCGATTCTGACTCATAGTGACCCCCATTGGGTTTCCAAGTCTGTAAACCTTTACAGAAGTAGATTGCCTCATCTTTCCATGCAGTAGCTGTCAGGTTTGAACCACCAACCATTTGGTTAACAGTCAAATGTCTTAGCCACTGCACCACAAGAGCTCCATAAAGTTTAGGTGAAACTTCCCTTTCTTTTTCCCTTCATGGCAGAGGTCCTGAGATCTTCTCCAATGCATATTGTGTATGTTGTGATTATCATTTGCTGCCACCACACAATGCTTAAGACAAATGGCTTACATATGTTACATGTTGAATAAAATTCAGACCTTATTTCAGAATGAATTCTTTCTTATTAGAAATATGATAACTTTTATTGACAAATATTTCATTAGTTCATTATTGTAAAAAGTCCAGGAAAGGTTTATATATGGAAGGAAACTCTCTTTTTTGGTTACCAGGGGTGGGAGTGGAGGGGAGAGAACACTGCAAAAAATAATAATAATGATAAATAATAATATATTTTAAAAAATTTAAAAAAAAACAGTTGCTTCCAAGTTGACTTTGACTCACTGCACTGCCCCCTCACCCAAAACAATATGATCAATTTTAATTATTCAAAAAATGGCAGAGTACTATGCAAATATAGTGATGGATATAAAAAAAAAAAATGTAACTTCAGTAATCTAAAGCGTCAAAGTGTTATCTGCCTGTTTTTAATTATACTGATATTTAAAATTTCTGGTGGCATAGTGTCTAAGGCATTTGACTGCTAACCAGAAGGATGGCAGTTCAAACCCGCCAGCCACTCTTTGGAATGAAGGTTGAGCATTCTGCTTCTGTAGTGATACCACCTTGAAAATCCAAGGACGAGTCGCTATGAGTTGGATCAAACTGGAGGGCAGTGAGTTTGGTTTTTGGTTTTCTGGGTTTAAAATGAATCAAAAGAGAAAGTGTGAAACAAGATGGATTCAAGATCAAATTCTAGCCACTCCTCAGAAGGAAGATGGCGCAATCTACTTCTGTAGTGATACTGCTCGGAAACCCAAGGAGGGGTCGCTATGAATCAGGTCCAACTCCACGGCACATATCAACAACAACACTCGACAAGTATCTAAATTGCTGGTTCTTTATTTACATTTCATTTTCTAGTCTACAATTCCACACTCAGCTCTTGCCCCAGAATGTCTAGGTAGCAGAGATAATAATTAGAATACTTCATGATCTTTCAAGAATACATTGTGGTTTCAGTACACATCATATGAAGGACATTATAAAAATATTAACAAAATTAGTATGTCTATTTAATAAGCATGATTCATGTCCATAAAAAAGATAATAAATATTTTCTGTGCAAAATCATTTTAATAATTTCACCTTTTGAAATTCATCAGATAAAAATGAAATAAGACACATTCCACAAACTGAGAAAAGC
Organism: Orycteropus afer afer; assembly: GCF_000298275.1. NCBI lineage: Eukaryota > Metazoa > Chordata > Mammalia > Tubulidentata > Orycteropodidae > Orycteropus > Orycteropus afer. Next base: position 341,934 of record NW_006922426.1, read on the forward strand.
AAAAATACTCAATTGTAACCCATCTTTGGTTCTCAGTTGGAAGGGGACTCCTGATCAGTTTTAGCAGAGAATAGCTCAGCAGTAAACCACTGCCCACTGGCTAATGCATTTGTGAAAGCTGCTTAAAAATGTGACAGCAGGAAGCTAAGTGGAAAGAGCTAGATATTCCAGGAAATAATCAGATATTTGTAGCTATACCTGCCCCAACTGTACTTGCCAGCAAGCTGAGATGTTTATATAACTTGGAAGGAGAGGCCATCAAGAAGAAGGCTAGAATTTTCCATCACTGGAGAAATCTGCCAAGAAATTCTACATGACCTTTACTATTTTTAAGTTTCACCTCCACAACAAATTTTATTAACTGCCAACCAAACTTCTGGAATTCTCTTGTTGAAGAATCATACAGTTGAAATAAAAAGACATATTTTAGACACCCTCAACTGAAAAATTTATGAATATGCCAAATCAGCAAAAGAAACATTCAATTTTATTGTAATTCAATGTCTTTTAAAGCACTTATTTCTGATAAATTCTGTGTCCACTAAATTATTTAACTGATAGGCATGCCTTTACCAATAAATTCAATTCAGGGGTTACTTTTTAATAATTTTAGCTTCTCTGTACAATAACATTAATAGAAAACAATCTTTAGGTTTCTTTTTCCCACTCTACTGGACATACAATGGCCCTCAATTTGAGCTAAACTGCTTTGATATTTTGTCTAAATGAAGCTATTTCTGTAACTCATAAACATAAACATGAAAGTCAAGTGAAGAGCAGAAATTTCTAGTAAGTCATTTGTCCCAAACAATAAATTAGATATAGTCACAAAACATCATTCAATATCATAGAAAATAAACATATTGCATAGATTGTGTTAGATATAGCATGGAACTTTATTTATTTATTTTTTAATCACCAGCTATAGTTTCTGTTCTTCCAATATGTTGGAATAGGGGAAGATTGGACAGGAATTTTCATAAGTAAAATTTGCTTATGTAAATCTCTTTCCCTATACAATATTTCTGTTATCCAAAATCTGATAAAAATATCACACACACACACACACAACATACACATATATAAGATATAATTAAAAGCTTTCAATATAATATGCTATTAGTTTAGCAGAACATATAAAAATCTGGCACTTCTATTATTTAAAAATAAAACATGAGCAAATCTGGTACTGATCATGTTCTAATGTTCACTTTTAAAGAGCACTGTTGATTATTTCAAGATTTATGTACATCTTTATCAGAAAATGTCTATGAAAAGAAAGAAAAACATATAGAATCTGTAGAATATCTTGGTTAGGAGACTGTATAAGCTTATATTTTATGTTTTAGTCAATGAACTGTGAAAAATAGTCCCTTGGCATCTCACTAAGAAAATTTCTATTGCATGTCACTTCATGTACATGCATCTTAAACCAAAAAAAAAAAAAAACACATTGCTGTCTAGTCCATTTGACTCATAGCAACTCCTCCTTGGCTTTCAGAGGCAGTATCTCTATGGAAGTAGATTGAGGAGTGACTGGTGGGTTTGAACTGCCAGCCTTCTGGTTAGCAGTCAAATGCCTTAGACACTATGCCACCAGACCTGCCGTATTAGGTACAGAAATTGTAAATTGATGTTCTCAATCAGTGTGATCAATGGCATTAAATTGGGTATGATGTCCACCCTTCTTACCCTTGTCCCCACCTGGACAAATACATCTTCAGAGCAGTTATCCAATCCTTTCCATAAAGCTTACTTGTGTGTGTTGGATAAATAAATGCTGGCTGCCGTTCCTTGAGCACAGGTGTAGAAGCAAACAAACAAACAAAAAAAATTCCACTGACATCCAGTTGATTCCGATTCATAGTGACCCTCACTGGGTTTCCAAGGCCCTGAATCTTCAGGAAAGTAGATTGGCCCATCTTCCTGCAGTGGAATATTTACAATTATTGTCTTAAAAGTTGAAAAACAACTAAAAACCATTTAAATTATACTCTGATGCTTGGTATCCTTATAAGTCCTTCTGAAAGAAACTCCTAGACAATAGAAAAGAAAGATTCTTAATTTTAAATTTTGCCAAATCCTAAAATACTGGTCCTGTATAAGTTCATTTAGTTTCCTGTATGCCTTGTAGTCATTGTTTTAGTGCTTTAATATTGTTATATTGAACTACTGATTGGCTAATTACACATTTCTAATACTGTACTAATATAGGGCCATCTCATAGGTTGTTCTGCTGTATGTACATACGCAGATTTTTATCTCTTATTTCCTAAATTTTCTTGCTTTTATCACATAAAGCAGCATTCACTCATCCTGCATAGGACCAAATACCATTACTATCTTAGAATCTTAGGTATTAAAAGGGCAAAATATTCATCCTGGGGATATTGAAAGAAATACACTATCTACCAGGAAAATCATTTGAAATATTAAATTCCTATTAAAATCTAAATTTGTAAATCATATTATTAGTTAATTTTGTCCAGGTCTAAGTATGGACAATGAATAAGGAAGACTGAAAAAGAGTTGATGCTTTTGAGTTGTGGTGCTGGCGAAGAATGCTGAAAGTACCGTGGACTGCTAAAAGAACTAACAGATCTGTCCTGGAGGAAGTGCAGCCA
>NW_006922426.1:352166-359277 GCF_000298275.1 Orycteropus afer afer
AAATGACCAGAATTTGTCTTCGACACAGCATGGCTACCTAACAGGTCATTATCCTTCCCAGTGACCATTATACCTTCATATTCTTTGGAATCTAATGAGAATAATTCATAAACAATTAAGATGTGTCTACAGTGAAGAATATTTGCAATTCTGAGGGTGCAGTATTCTTTAATGAATGTCTCTGTAGTAATGGAATGTTACATAGTCATATTTATAATTTTAGGCAAAGATTACCATATTTATAATTTTAGATGAAGAATGTTTTCATTACATCGTATATTTTTATTGTGTATTTCTCCACTAAGGAGGCTTGATGGTACAATGGTTAAGTGCTCAGTTGCTAACTGAAAATGTTGATGGTTCTAACCCACCAGCATCCCTTCAGGAGAAAGATGTGACTGGCTCCTTCTATAAAGATTTGCCTTAAAAACTTCATGGGGCAGTTCTACTCTGCTCTATAGGGTCACTATGAATCAGAATTGACTTGAAGATGTGTATGTTTGGTTTGTTTGTTTGTACATTTCTCCATTATATCCTATATTTTTTTTTTCATGTGTTTTATCTTTCCTTGGGTCAAAAACAATATGAGGCCATATCGTACCCAATAGGAAGACTGTGTTTCTATGTGTGTTAAGGCAAGGCTATTTCAGTATTTAGAGCCCCTTAATACATCATTAATTCTTAGGAGTATAGATAGTTTTAGTTATTACTTACTATTAAGAGCTATAGAAATTTCCCTAATGTATAATTAAGGGGAAAGAGATGAGCAATGTATGAAAATTGCAAACCAATAAATATTTATATTTAAAGGAAAAATAATTAGAATGGCAGCAAGTGAGAAAAATAGCTGAGCATCCAAATAGCCATATATTTTTTAAAAAAATCTTTTGCTTATATAGAAATCAATTCAAGGCCATGTACTCAAAGTCTAATAAGCTCTTTATGCTAATAAGTGCAAACATTTTGTCTCTCTTAGTAAAATGTTAATGAAATGCAAATGGTATTTCTACATCCTTAAATAAATGTACCCCTCTTGACTATAAATTAAAAGAAATAGATCTAATTATTGGACTTCAAAATACTCTCTCTTTTTTTAACAAACTTCTAAATTGTATAAATATTAAAATCTAGAGAGGAAATGGAATAAATTATTGGGCTAACATCTTACCATACACATCTCAAATTAATTATTAAATTCCTACAATCAACTAATTTATTTTTATATACTAAAATATAAAGGGTTCTATATAAATTATTTTTAATTAATCAATGTTATCTATAATAATCTGTATTTTCTATTGTGCTTGAATTAGAGCTATTTATATATATAGTATCATAAATACATATACCTATGCATTGCTTTTTCAAGAATTACAGTTATGAAGAAGCAACAAATAATCAGACATCAAGAAATAAAAATAAAGATGGTGTGATACAGAGTGGTTAAACATTTGGCTGTTAACCAAGAAGTTGGCAATTCAAATTCACCCACTAGTATGCAGGAAGGAAGAGCTGGAGATCTGCTCTGTTAAGGGTTACAGCCTAGAAAACCTCATGAAGTAGTTCTACTCTGTCCCATGAGGAAGAATCCACTCCAAATCAGAATCAACTCCATGACCCAACACAAACCCACAAGGTGCTAGGAAGGAGAACAGAAAATAAGTTGTTGAGAAAATATTTTACTTTCCTTTCTGTCTGTGATCTGTCAGAGTCACTGAACTTATTTTTCTCATGAATTGTCTACACCAGTACTTCCTGAACTTTAATGCATAACAAATGACCTACAGAGAATTTGCAGAACGAAGTTTCTTATCCAGTAGGTCTGGGATGAGGGGCTTGATTCTGGATTTTTCAACCATCTCCTAGTTGAATGCCAATGCCACTAGCTTGTGTATTGAAATTGGTATAGCAAAGTTCTGAGACAATGTGTCTTCAAAGTGGTCTATCATTCACTCTCCTACAGCGGATTTAGATTAATTTGATAGGTTGTTGAAACACACACACTCACACACAGAGAATCCTGGGAATCACCCCAGACACAATGAATCTAAATTCTAGGGTCTAGAATCAAGTTGTCAGCAAACCTGCCATGTGAACATCAGCTCTTAGCTCATTGGTTTCAAGCACATTTTTAGCTAAAATCACAAGTTTGGAAAGGAGCAAGCCATGTAAAAAATCACATTCAGTTTTAAATATTTTGCAATATTCATATTAATTTCTTTTTTGGTCTATGGTTATTTATAAGAATATTGTGTATTTTATAAATATTTGGGGATTTTTTAGTTTTCTAATCCCTGGTTTAATTTTATTTTCTTCAAGAAGCATGCTGTGTAAAATATTAATCCTTAGAAATAATTTGAGATCTGCTTCTTGTTGTTATGTGCCTTTGAGTCAGACCCGACTCATAGTGACCCCTCTTTGGGTTTCTGAGGCAGTATCTCTATGGAAATAGAATGCCAAACCTTCCTTCTGAGGAGTGGCTGGTGGGTTTGAACCACCAGCCTCCTGGTTAGCAGTCAAGTACCTTAGGCACTATGCTACTACAGCTCCTGAGATTTGCTTAATGACCTAGTATCTACATGTATGTATATTTATATATATATATATGTTTGTTTTAAAGTTTTTTGTGACCTAGATTATAATATCTATTTTTCAGATGTTGGAAATAGTCTATGTATTTAAGTTGGACAGATTTGTTAATTATTATTATTATTATTATTTATTTTTTGCTTATTTTATCAAAATAAGTTAGTGAGAAAGGTATGTTAACACCTTGTAATATTACTGTAAATTTGTCTAGTTCTGTTTTTATTTCTTTAGTTTTGCTTTATTTATTTTAAGGCCATGTTAACATAAATTTGTTGGCATTCAACTTTGTAATTGTTACATATTCCTAGTGAATTGAAGCTTTTATCATTACAAAATATCACTCTTTATCTCTAGTACAACTTCTTGCCTTAAAGCCCACTTAGCCTGATTTCAGCTAAAAATATGCTTGAAACCAATGAGCTAAGTGCTTATTTTCACATGGCAAGTTTGCTGAAAACTTGACTCTAGGCTTGAAATTTAGATTCATTGGGTCTGGGGTGATTCCCAGGATTATCTGTGTGTGAGTATGTGTGTTTCAACAATCCATCAAATTAATCTAAATCTGCTGTAGGAGAATGAACAATAGACCACTTTGAAGACACGTTGTTTCAGAACCTTGCTGTACCAATTTTGATGCACAAAATTGCCTGTCAGTTTGTCATACTGTGGTGGCTGGTGTGTTGCTGTGAGGCTGGAGGCTATGCAACCAGTATTTCAAATACCAGCAGGATCACCCATGGTGGACAGTTTCCATTGGAGCTTCCAGATGAAGACAGACTGGGAAAAAAGAGGGGGCCCATCCACTTCTGAAAAAAAAAAAAAAATCTGGTCACTGAAAACCTTAAAAACAGCAGTGAAACACTGTCTGATGCATTAGTAGAAACTGTATGAATAGCCATGAAATATTTTCTGAGCTAATGCCAGAAGATGTGAGCCTCAGGTTGGAAGTCACTCAAAATATGACTGGGAAGGAGCTGTCTCCCAAATGATAAGTTGACTTTAATGCATGGAGTAAAGCTTTCAGGAGCTTCATTCACTGATGGGCATAATTTAAAATGGGAAGAAACAGCTGTACACATTCATTAATAATCACAATAAGGAATATACAAAGTATGAATCTAGGAAATAAGGAAGTTGTATAAAATGAAATGAAATGGATAGAGATTGATATCGTAGGCATTAGTGAGCTGAAATGTACTAGTGTTAGTCATTTTGAATCAGACAATCATGATCTGTTACACCAGAAATAATAAACTGAAGAGGAATGGCAGTGCATTCATTGTCAAAAAGAATGTTTCAAGATCTATCCTGAAGTACAATAAGATAAGATAATATACATATTCCTACAAGGATGACCAGTTAATACTAATATTATTCAAATTCATGTACCAACAACTAAAGCAAAAGATAAAGAAATTGAAGATTTTTATCAATTTATGTGGTCTGAAATTGACCAAACATGCAATCAAGAAGCATTGATAATTATTGGTAATTGGAATGTGAAAGTTGGAAACAAAGAGGACTCACACGTAGTTGAAAAATGATGATAGAAATTATGCTGGAGATCACATGATAGACTTTTACAGGACCAATGACTTGCTCATTGCAAATACCTTTTTTTCAATAACATAAATAGTGCTATACATGTGGAACTTGCCAAATGTAATACACAGAAATCAGATAGACTGCCTCTGTGGAGAAAGCTGATAGATAAGCTCAATACCATTAGTCAAAACAAGGGCAGGATCTGACTGTGGAACAGACCATCAATTGTTCATATGCAAGTTCAAGTTGAAGCTAAGGAAAGCTCAAATAAGTCCACGAGAGCCAAAATATGACTTTGATTATGTCTTACCTGAATTTAAAGACTATTTGAAGAATAGATTTGACACACTGGTCACCAATGACTGAAGACCAGATGAGCTGTGGGATGACATCAAGAACATCATACATGAAGAAAGGAAACCATCATTTAAAAGACAGGAAAAGAAGAAAAGACCAAAATGGATGTCAGAAGAGACTCTGAAACTTGCTCTTGAAAGTAGAGAAACTAAAGTGAATGGAAAAACAAAACAAACATTGAAATAAAAGAACTCAACAAAAGACTTTGAAGGGCAGCTCAAGAAGATAAAGTATTATAATGAAATGTACAAAGATCTATAGTTAGAAAATCAAAAGGGAAGAATATCTCAAGCTGAAAGAATTGAAAAAATTCAAGACTTAAATTGCAATATTGAAAGATTCTGTTGCCAAAATATTGAACAATGCAGGAAACATCAAGAGAAGATGGAAACAATATACAGAGTCACCGTACCCAAAAGAAATGGTCAATGTCCACCTATTTCAGGAGGTAGAATATGATCAAGAACCAATGGTATAGAAGGAAGGAGTTGAGGCTGCACCGATAGAATTGGTGAAAAACAAGTGTCTAGGAATTGATGGAACATCCAGTGAAATTTCAACAAAGAGATGTAGTTCTGGAGGTGCTTACTCATTTATGCCAAGAAATTTGGAAGACAACTACCTATTCAACTGACAAGAAGCCACATTTGTGCCCATTCCAAAGAAAAGTACTCAAACACAATGTGGACATTATCAAGCAATATCATTAATATCACACACAAGTAAAATCTTGCTGAAGATAATTCAAAAACAGTTGCAGCACTATAGTGGCAAAAAGCTTCCAGAAATTCAAACTGGATTTAGAAGAGGATGTAGAATGAGAGATATCATTACTTAGGTCAGACAGATCTTAGCTGAAAACAAAGAATGTCAGAAAGATGTCTACATGTATTTTATTGATTATGCAAAAGCATTCAACTATATGGATCATAACAAATTATGGATATCATTACAAATAATGGGAATTCCAGAACACTTACTTGTGCTCGTGAGAAATCTGTATGTAGACTAAGAGGCTGTCATTGAAACAGAACAAGAGGATACTTCATGGTTTAAAATCAGGAAGGTGTGTGACACAGTTGTATTCTTTCATCATATTAATTCAATCTGTACACTGAGCAAATAGTCTGAGAATCTGGACCATAAGAAGAAGAACACAACATCAGAATTGAAGAGGGACCATTATCAACTTGTGATATGCATATGGCACAACCTTGCTTGCCGAAAGTGAAGACTTCTTGAAGCACTTACTGATGAAGATCAAAGAGTACAGTCTTCAGTATGGATTACACCTCAAGCTAAAGAAAATAAAAATCCTCACAACTAGACCAATAAGCAACATCATGATAAATGGAGAAAAGACTGAATTGTCAATTATCTTATTTTACTTGGATCCATAGTCAACACCCATGGAAACAGCAGTCAGGAAAATCAGACATTGTATTAAACTGGGCCAATTTCCTGCAAAAGACCTCTTTAAAATGTTAAGAGGGAAAGATGTCGCTTTGAAGACTAAAGTGCATGTATCCTAAGGAATGGTAATTTCAATCACCTCATATGCTTGTGAAAGCTGGACAAAGAATAAGGAGTACTGGAGAAGAGTTGATATCTTTGAATTGAGGTGTTGGTAAAGAATACTGAAAATACCAGAGACTGCTGGAAAAATGAAGAATCTTTCCTGGAAGAAGTGCAGCTGGAATTCTCCTTGGAAGCAAGAATGGCCAGACTGTACCTCACCCTACTCTGGTCCTGTCCAAAAGGATCATTCCTTGGGGAAAGATATCATGCTGGGTAAAGTAGAGGGTCAGTGAACAAGGGGAAGACCCTCAACCTTATGGATTGACACGGTGGCTGTACTATGGGCTCAAGTATAGCAAGGATTGTGAGGTGCAAGACCGGGGAATGTTTTCTTCTGTTGCATATAGGGTCGCTATGAGTAGAAGATGACTTGACGGTGCCTAACAACAACCACATGGACTTCCTTTTGTTTAGTGTATCCATGATAGACATTTTTCCATCATTTTACTCTAAATTTTTCTATATCTTTATAGGGAACTCTGGTGGTGTAGTGCCTAAGGCCTTTGACCACTAACCAGAAGGCTGACAGTTCAAACCGACCAGCCACTCCTTGGAAGAAAGATTGGGAAATCTACTTCTGTAAGATACAGCCTCAGAAACCCAAGCAGCGGTTGCTATGAGTCAGATCTGACTTGATGGCTTATAATTTAGGTATGTGTCTTGTGCACAGCATAAAATTGGGGTGCGTGTGTACATGTGCATGGAACCATTCTGAAAATTATTAGTCTTTTAGTTGTAGTCTTCTTATGTGCAAGGTGATTAATAATTTACTCGTGTTTACATTTATCATCATACAATTCATTTTCTACATTGAAAATTTCAGATGATTTCTATTGTTCTATCTCCCTCATTAAACCAAAAAAGGAATATGTACCTTGACCAGGAGGTTGTCGTTCAAACAGAACAAGGGGACACTACATGGTTTAAAATCAAGAAGGGAGTGCATCAGGGTTGTATTCTTTCTCCACACTTATTCAATCTATATGCTGAGCAAATAATCCGAGAAGCTGGACTATATGAAGAAAAACGTGGTATCAGGATT
>NW_006922426.1:369362-372616 GCF_000298275.1 Orycteropus afer afer
AGATTATCTTCTGTGTCTGTGTTAATTGGTTTCCCTTTTCTTTGTTGAAGAGGGTCTGTGCAATCCTTCTGCCTAGTCCGCCATCTTGCCCCGCCTCCTGTTTAGTAATTTCTTTAACACAAATCTGATATAAATAAATTGTGCCTGATTTGTTTGTATAAAAAATCACTATTTATCTTTTTAAAATAGATTTTGTGGATTAATTTTATATATATACAAAAATTACACATAAAGTGTAGTTAATTTGCTGAATTTTCCATTATTAACACCTTGCATTGATGTGATACATTTGTTCCAATTGATGATACATTATTATTAATTAAAGTTCTTTGTTTACCTTAAGGTTTCTCTCATGTTGTACAGTTTTACAGCCTTTTGACAAATGCATAATTTCTTGTATGTCCCATTACAGTACTATATAGGATAATTTCACTTCACTAAAATGGCTCTGCTAGTGTACTGCCTAAGGCACTTGACTGCTAACCAGAAGGCTAGTGGTTCAAACCCACCAGCCACTCCTCAAAAGGAAGGTTGGGCAATCTACTTCCGTAGTGATACTGCCTTGGAAACCCAAGGAGGGGTCACTATGAGTCGGGTCCGACTCGACGGCACACAATAGCAATAAGAACATAGTTTAATTGAAATCATACAGCATACAGATGTGTCATATAATTGCTCTTTTTATTTTTAATTCTGAAATGAAAATAATGTTTAGCATCTTTTAAATACCTGTCATCTGTTTATTATTTTTGGGAGATGTTCAGAAATTTTGCTCTTTATGTAATTGGATTGTTTTATTCTTACATTTATACAAAATATACTTTTTGTATATTTTGGATACAAATGCTTTATTAAATATGTGTGTTTATTTAACTTTTTATTGAGATTTGGGTAAAAGTTTAGAGTAAATTCATTTTCCATTCAACTATCCATACACATTTCGTTTCCTGGTATTGATTATAAAGTCCTCAGTACAACAGCTTTCTTCCCACTTCCACTTCCACTCTGTGCATACCTTTTCTCTGTGTCCTCCTTTCCTATGCATTCCTACCTTTTGTGATTTCTCCCTGTAGATATGTGCTTACAAATATTTTCTCCCAGTCTGTGTCTTTATCTTTTCACTCTCACAGAACTCTCTTTCACAGAACAGACATTTTTATTTTAATGAATTCCAATTTACCTTTTTTTTTTTAATGAAACATGCTTTTGGTGTTGTATCTAAAAACCTCATAGCAAAACTCAAGATCAAGTAGTTTATGTTTTAGAAATTATCTTCTAGAAGTTGTATAATTTTGCATTCTGTATTTAGGTGTCCAGCTCACTTAAGAATTAATTTTTTTGATAGATGTAAGACCTGTGTCTAGATTCATTTTTGCTTTTCACACATGGATGTACAAGTTGTTTTCAACACAATCTGTTGAGAAGATTATACTTTCTCCTTTGAATAACTTTTGCTCCTTTGTCAAAGGTCAATTGACTATTTTTGTGTGGGTCTATCACTAGTCTATTTTGTCCCCTTGATCAATTTGTTCTTTAACCAATACCACGCTGTCTGCATCACTGTACTTTTATAGCAAATTGTGAAGTCAGGTAGTGTTAATTGTCCAATTCTGTATTCCTTCCATGTTGTGCTGGCTATTACAGGTAAGTTTTTTTATATCTACAAAATAACTTGTTGGGATTTTAATTGGGACTGCATTGAATCTATAGATCAACGTAGATTAAGATTAACATCTTAACAATATTGAGCATTTCTATCTATGCACATGGAATATGGCTCCATACATTTAGATTTGCTTTGATTTCATTCATTACAGCTTTATAGTTTTTCTCATGCAGATCTTGTACATTTTTTGTTACATTTGCGTGTTAAGTCTTTATTTTTATGCAAAGGCTTTCAATTGTGTGGATTATAACAAATAGTGGATAACATTGCAAAGAATGGGAATTCCAGAACACGTGCTCAGAAGGAACCTGTACATAGACCAAGAGACGGTAGTTAGAAAAAAATAAGGAGAAACTGAATGGTTCAAAATCAGGAAAAGTGTGTGCCAAGGTTTATCCTCTTAGCATTATTATTCAATCTTTGTGCTGCACAAATATTCTGAGAAGCTGGATTATATGAAAAAGAATGTGGCATCATGGTTTGAGGAAGATGCATTAATAACTTGCAATGTACACATGACAGAATCTTGCTTGCTGAGAGTAAAGATGTCTCTAAGCACTTACTGATGAAGATCAAAGACTACAGCCTTCAGTATGTATTACATCTCAACATAAAGAAAATGAAAATTCTTACAATTGGACCAGTAAGTAATATCACAATAAATGGACACAAGATTGAAGTCATCAGGGATTTCATTTTACTTGAATCCACAATCAACACCCACAGAAGCAGCAGTCAATAAATCAGATGTCCTATGGCACTAAGCAAATCTGCTGCAACAGACCTCTTTAAAGTGTTAGAGAGCAAGGATGTCACTTTGAAAACTAAGGTGCACCTGACCAAGCCATAGTATATTCACGGAAGTTGATAGCTCAACCTTCCTCAGAAGGAAGGTTGGGCAATCTACTTACATAGTGATACCTACCACCTTGGAAACCCAAGGAGGGGTCTCTATAAGTTGTATCTGACTCAACAGCAGTTAGCTTGGTTTTTCATATGCATGTAAAAGCTGGACAACAAATAAGGAAAACTGCAGAAGAATTAGGTTGCTAGTGAAGAATGAAAATGCAGTGTGAATTGACCAAGTACACAATCAAGATGTATTATTTATTACTAATCATTGGAATGTAAAATTTAGAAACAAAGAAGAAGCATCAGTAGTTGGAAAATATGGCCTTAGAAATGATGCTAGAGAAAGCATGATAGAATTTTGCAAGACCAATTACTTATTCATTAAAGCTACTTTAAAATAAAATAAACAGTGGCTATACACGTGGACCTTGCCAGATGGAATACACAGGAATCAAATCACTGTATATGTGGAGAGAAGCAATGGAAAAGCTCAATATCATCAGTAAAAACAAAGCCAGCAGCTGACTATGGGACAGGCCATTAATTGCTTGTACGTAAGTTCAAGTTGAAAATCATGAAAACTAAAACAACTCCACAAGAGCCAAAATATGACCTTGATTATAACCCCCCTTAATTTAGAGATCACCTGAAGAATAGGTTTGATGCCTTGAACACTAATAACTGAAGACCAGAGGAGTTGTGAGATAATATCAAGAATTTCATACACATGAAGGAA
>NW_006922426.1:372716-374024 GCF_000298275.1 Orycteropus afer afer
GCATGGGGTCGCTATGAGTCGGAAACAACTCGACGGCACTTAACAGCAACAACAACAAAACCAAAAAAAACCCCACAAAACTCACTGTCTTCAAGTCAGATCCAACTCATACAACCCCTCTTTGGGTTTCCAAGGCAGTGTCACTATGGAAGTAGATTGCCCAATCTTCCTTCTGTGGAGTGGCTGGTGGATTTGAACCACCAGCTTTCTGGTTAGCAGTCAAATGCCTTAACCTCTAGTTGTTAATATTTTCATGAGCTTTATTATTTACACTTTAATTGAGACAGAAAGCAAAGGTTAAAATTTCATCTCAAATCTGTTCCTTCTGAAAGGTCCTTACTCCAGGATGAGTTGAGAAAGAGCTCTTTTCTATGCCTGAATAGTCCTTCCATGTATCATACGTAAAGGAATCTAACAAAGAGCATTGACGTTTCTCCATACTTTACACTGGAGGTGGCTATTGCATAGGAAAAGAGGAGAGTAAGATAAAGGTAGGTTCCTCTCAACACAATCTGGGCTCAGGGTGTATGACCATGTAGTGGTCAGCCTTAATGTCATTATAAAAAAAAAAAAAAAAAACCTCTTCTCCTGGGATCTACAAATAGATATTGCCCTCATACAATTATATAGCTAATTACATACATTACCAGTAAGGTCCTAGTGGATCTTCCAACTAAGGCAGCAGTGGTAGGTGTTCTCCTCTAGGGTACATTCCTTCAGTACATTTTTCAATGTAAAGGTCATTGGGTGTGAAAACTGCCTTTGTAGTCTTGCATTAGTTATATATGTTTTGCAATCATTTTATTGATTACTGTTGTGTGTCCTTAAATCAATTCCTTCTCATAGCAACCCTACGTTACAGAGTAGACCTGTCCCATTGGATTTCCTAGGCTACAGTCTTTTGAAGGCATTTGACTGCTAACCAGAAGGCTAGTGGTTCAAACCCACCAGACATGCTTAGGAAGGAAGGTTGGACAATCTGCTTCTGTAGTGATACCACCTTGGAAAACCAAGATGGAGTCACTATGAGTTGTGTCAGACTCGACAGCAAATAACACAACATTGTCTTTAAGAGAGCAGATTGCCAGGTCTTTTCCCCTGTGGAACAGCTGGCTGGGCTCAAAATTACCCTTTTGGTTAGAAGCTGAGCACTTAACCATTGCTCTCGCATGGCTCCTTCGTGATTACTAGAGACATTAGAGACATTATACAATGTACACTGGACTTTTTTTTTTTCTTTTTGTTTGAACAATTTTGTTCTTTTGACTCAAGGGCACTGTTTAGTAATTTCTTTTTTTTTTTTTTTTT
>NW_006922426.1:383064-390239 GCF_000298275.1 Orycteropus afer afer
AGAAATGCTGAGATTAAAGAGCTGAAAAAAAGATTTCAAAGGGCAGCTTGAGAAGACAAAATAAAATATTATAATGAAATGTTCAAAGACCCGGAATTAGAAAACCAAAAATGAAGAACATGCTCAACATTCCTCAAGCTGAAATAGCTGAAAGTAAAATTCAAGCCTATAGTTGCAATATTGAAAGATTTTGTGAACAAAATATTGAATAATGCAGAAAACATCAATAGAAGTTTTAAGGAGTACAGAGTCACAATACCAAAAAGAGTTTGTTGGCATTCAACCTTTTCAGGATGTAGCATATTTTCAAGAACTCATGGTGTTTATAACATGGTATTGGTAATAAGAATTACAAGCTGCACTGAAGGCATTGTTGAAAAACCAAGGCCCAGGAATTGGCAGAATACCCACTGAGAGGTCTGAACCAACAGATGCAGCACTGGAGGTTATCTTTTGTTTATACCAAGGATGTTGGAAGCTAGCTACCTGCACAGCCAACTAGAAGAGGTCCACATTTATGCCCATTCGGAAGAAAGTTGATCTAATAGGATGTGGAAATTACCAAACAATATCATTAATATCATATGCAAGTAAATTTTTGCTGAAGATTATTTAAAAACAATTATAGCAGTGTATAGACAGAGAAGTTCAAGAAGTTCAGGTTGGATTAAGAAGAGGGCATGGAATGAGTGATATCATTGCAGATGTCCAATGGATCTTAGCTGAAAGCAAAGAATACCAGAAAGGTGTTTATGTGTGTTTTATTGACCTTGTAAATTATGGATAACATTGCAAAGCATAGGAATTCCTATACAATTAATTATGCTCGTGAGGAAACTGTACATAGATGAAGAAGCAGTTATTCAAACAGAACAAGGGGACACTGAGTGGTATAAAATCAGGAAGTGTGTGCATCATGATTATATCTTTTCACTATACTTATTCAATCTCTATGCTGAGCAAATAATCTGAGAGATTGGACTATATGAAAAAGAATGTGGCATCAAAATTGGAGGAAGACTCATTAACAACCTATGACATGCATAAGACACAATCTTGTTTATTAAAAGTGAAGATGACTTAAAGCAATAATGGTAAAGACCAGTTCACACAAAGAAGCAAAATAAAGTAGTATAAACAAATGACCAGGATACAGAGTGAGAAAACCTCCCTGAGGAAGAAGTAGCATTTGAGCTACCTGATAAAGAATTCAAAAGAATTTTATTTAAGTACCTTGAACAGGTGGAGAGAGATAAAAAGGAAAACACTGACAAAATCAAGGAAAACACAGATATAAATCTAGAAAAATTTAGGAAAGCAAAACAAGGACAAATTGATAAAATAAATGAAAATTTGAAACTGAATTAAAAAAAAAAAATAGAAATCCAGAAGATTAATACTAAGACTTCAGAAATAGATAACACACTAAAAGGACAAAGGAGTAGTATTGATTCAACGGTAGACAGAATTAGTGAGATTGAAGACACATTTCTCAATACTACTTTGTTAAGGGATCAATCATTAAAAATAATCAAAACAAAATGAAGAAAGCCTAAGATTTATGTGTGGTATCATCAAGAGGAATAAGTTTTGAGTGATTAGAATTCCAGAACAGGAAAACACAAATAAAAACACAGAGAAAACTGTCAAAGATTTGTTGAATGACAACTCTCTTAATATGATGAAAGATGGGAAGATATCCATTCAAGAAGTTCAACAGACCACAACATGATATACATCAAAAGAAAATCACCAAAACATATCATAATCAAACTTGCCAAAATCAAAGACAAAGGAAGAATCCTGAAAGCAGCAAGGGAAAAGTGAAAATTACCTACAGAGGGCAACCAACAAGACTAAGCTCTGATTTCTCAGGAGAAACCATATAGGCAATAAGGTAATGGGATGCCATATATAAAAACTTGAAAGAAAAAAAAAAATCCAACCAAGAATTAGACACCTAGCAATATTGTTCCTCAAATATAGGGGTGAATTTAGGAGATTTCCAGATAAGAAGAAATTAAGGGAATTTAATAAAAACCAGACCAGCCTTACAAGAGGTGCTATAGAGAGTCCTTAAATCAGAGAACCAACAACAGCAATCAACAACTGATGATGAACACACATGAAACATAACCCAGAAACCAAACCAGTTACAGAAGTATCCAAAGTAAAATAAGCTTACAAGACTGTAAACAGGGAACTAGAGATATCAAGTGGTAAATGAGGATACTTACAAACCTCAAAGAGAGAATAAATAGTGTATTTACAGCACTTTGAAATGGAGAGGAAGTCAAGACGATTGTGAAATTGAATAAACTGTTCAACACTTGGGAAGAAAATGATAAATTACAAAGTGGCCTCAAAGAAACTTAATAAAACTTCTCATCAAAATAAAAAAGAGGAAAGGCACAAATATTTAGCAAATATTAAAACAATAGCAATGAAGAAAATGAAAAAAAAATCATAGACCAAAGAGTTTAGCACAAAAAAAAAAAATCAGCAACATTATGAAATAACACAAAACAAAATGACAGTAATAAGTTTATACTTGTCAATAATTGTATTGAATGTAAATGGTTCAACTGCATCAATCAAGTGATGGAGAATTGCAGACTGGATAAGAAAATATAACCCATCAATGTGCTGTGTACCTGTGTAGAAGAGACTCATCTAAAACACAAAGATAAAAAATTGGCTAAAACTCAAAGGTGGGTGGGAAAATATGTGTGTGTGTGTGTGTGTGTGTGTCTATATATATTTTGTTGTTGTTATGTGCCCTTGATTGGACCTGACTCATAACGACCCTTCCTTGGGTCTCAGAGGCAATATCACTACGAAAGTAGATTGCCCCATCTTCCTTATATATGCATCAAATATATAGCAAATGGCAATCAATACAGAGCAGGAGTGGCAATATTTATTCAGGATAAAATAGACTATCAGACAAAAACCACTATAAGGAACAAGGAAGGACATTATATAATGATTAAAGGCTCAATTGAACAAGAGGAAATACCATTATAATTATCTATACACCCAAAGGTAGAGAGCCCTAAAACACACACATCAGACTTTAACAGAATTGAAAAGCCAAATAGATTACTTTACAGTATTAGCAGAATACTTTGATATATCTCTTTCAAAGAAATATAGAAAAATTAGAAAGAAATTCAACCAACATGACCTTATAGACATATACAGAGTACTTTACCCAACAACAGCATAGCATACATTCTTTTCCTGGACACATGAAACATTCTCCATGATAGGCTATATATTAGGCCACAAAGTAAGCCTGAGTAAATTTTAAAACACTTAAATACTGCAAAGCATCTTCTTACATAAAAAGTGCTATAAAATTATAAATAAATGATAGGAAGATCATAGAAAAAAAGCAAACACATGGAAACTTAATAACAACCTACTTAAAAACTACTGTGTAATAGAATAAAAAATGAAGCTAAAAAATTCATTGAATCAAATAAGAATGAAAATACATCATACCAAAATCCTCTGGACACAGAAAAAGCAGTGATTAGAGGTCAATATTTAGCAATAAATGCACACATCAAAAAAAGGAGAAAGAACCAAAGCCAATACCTTACCCAACATCTCCAACAATTTGTGAAAGAACAGTAAAAGAAGCCTACAGTCACAAGAAGAAAAGAAACAATGAAGTTTTGAGCAGAAATAAATGAAATAGGAAAAGAACAGAAAGGATAAAAAAATAATAGAAGTTGGTCCTTTGAAAATATTATTAAAATTAACAAACAACTGGAAAATGTAACAAAGCAGAAGAAAGAAGATGTAAATAACAGAATTGATATATCAAAGGGGCAACATCACAATAGAACCTACCAAAATAAAAAAGGATGGTATCAGGATACTATGAAGAACTGTACCCTAACAAATTTTAAAATCTAAAAGAAATGGAAAAATTTCTAGAAACCCACTACTTACCCAAACTAACCAAGACTGTGGTAGAAAATTTGAATAGTTCCATAACAAAAGAAGAACAGGTAATAAAAAAATCTAGCAACAACAACAACAAAATGTCCTGGCCCAGATGGCTTCACTGGAGAATTCTTCCAAATATTAAAATAAGAGTTGACACCAATCCTACTCAAATTATTATAAAACACAGATAAGGATGGAATCCTCCCATATTCATTTTATGAACAAGCAAAACCCTGATACCCAAACGAAGAAAAGACCACTAGAAAGGAAAACTACAGACAAATACTTCTTGTGAATATAGACACAAAAATCTTCAACAAAACCCTAAACAGTAGACTCTAACAATATGTAATAAATAAATAAATAAATAAAACATCACGACTAAGTGGGATTCATAACAGGTATGCAAAGACTTTTCAACATCAGAAAAACAATCAACATAATCTATCACATAAGTAAAATTACAGAAAAGAACCACATTATCATTTCAATTGATGTAGAACAGTCTTTTGATAAAATTCAATACCCAGTCCTCATAGCAACCCTCAAAAAAGTAGGAATTGAAGGGAAATTCCTCAACATAACAAAGGCCATATATGCAAAACCAACAACCAATATTAATCTCAATGGAAAGAGATTGAAAGCATCCTCTTCTGAACAGGAACCAGACAAGAATGTCCTCTACCACCACTTCTATTCAACAATTGGAAGTCCTAGCTGGGCAATAAGGTGAGAAAGGGAAATAAAAGATCCAAATTGGTAACAAAGAATTGGTAACGAAGAAGTAAAGCTATCCCTGTTTGCAGATGGTATAATTCTATACATAGAAAAACCCAGACAATCAGCAAGAAAACTTTTGGAACTAATTGGAACATTCAGCATAGTGGCAGAATCCGTTAAGAACATACAAAAACCAGTAGGATTTATCTACAAAATAACAAATAACAAATTCCAGCAAGGACGGAGAGAGGTTGGCACTCTGATATACTGCTGATGGGAATGTAAAACCACTGTGGGAAACTGTATAGTGCTTCCTTAAAAAGTTGGAAATAGAAATTCCATTTGATCCAGCAACCCCATTAGTATATGTCTTAAAGGCATTAGAAACAGGATACCCAAATTCATTGCAGCACCATTCACAATATCAAAGAGATGTAAACTACCTAACTTCCCAACAGATGAATAGATAAACTATATTACATGCACACAATGGAATACTATGCAATACTAAAGAATAATGAAGAATCCATAAAACACCTCACAACATGAATGAACTTGGAGTACTGTGGTAGTTAAATTTGTATGTCGACTTGGCTGGGTATTGTTGAGTGGCTGGGCCCCTGGTGATGGTTATTCCCCATGATGAGACTGGTAATCAAGTCCATGGTGGAATCTACTGTGAGCAGCTGAGTAGCTGCCTTAGGGAATATGGTCTGCTTCCTGGATATAAGCAGAAGCTTTGGGGAATGGTCTCTAGCTTATGGTACACTTGGACCCTGCATTTAGCCATGTCGTTGTTCAGCAGCCTGCCATGCTCTGCCGACCTGGGGACTTACAATGGACTTGAATTAATGGCCTGCCGTGTGGTTTGGTAACATGGGCACTATGCCTTTTTATTTGTCATCCTTGGGCTTGGCAGCCTCAGTAGCCAGCAGCTGTCTGAGTGAGGAAGAGCCTCTAGCTTCTTTGGGCCAGGAGCTAGAGGCAGAGCTGAAGTTCAAGGCTGAGGAGCTTTCACCCAGCCCCTAGAACCTGGCACTTTGAACTTGGACTTAAAGCCCCCAAACTTTAAGAGAATAAACTCCTGTTTGTTAAGGCCATCACATTTGTGGTGTATTTCTGTCAGAGCGACACTAGGTAACCAGAACAAGGACTTTATGCTAAGTGAAATAAATCAATCACAGAAGGACAAATAATGTGTAGGTTCACTATTGTCAAAAAGTAAAAAGGTTTACACATGGAAAGAAACTTTCTTTGTTGTTTACTAGGGATGGAAAGGTAAGAGAGGGAAAATTGAGAGATAGATAAGAGATACCAATGTTTTGGGTGAAGGGCAAAGCTATATACCAAAACCAAGTAACTAAGAGAATAACACTAGGAAAAAGAAGACTCAGAGATGGGCACAAAAGGTATAATCATTTTGCATACACAATGCTGGCTTATCGGTAATAACAAACATTAATTTATGAGTGGATACATAAGTATACAGGCTAAATGATCAGGTTTGTGTAGGAATAAGGGAAAATACCCATGGCAATATATAATTTTGGCAGAGGATATCTCTACATACGTATTTGTATGTGCTATGAGAATATCCATATATATAATGGAGGTAACAGGGAGCAAACTTAGGATGATTTCTTTGTTACAACCAAATGCCATGTAAGGGTGAGTCACTGGACTCGTGAGTTCTGAACAATGGTGGAGGGGAATATCATGCTGCATCCGTATAACATTCCACACAGAAACATTGTTCTACGTTCTGCTTTGGCAAATAGGGGCTGGGGTCTTAAAAGCTTGTTGGTGGCATTCTATGATGAAACTATTGATCTTACCTCATCGGGAGCAAAGAAGAATGAATAAAATCAAAGAAGCTTGGAAACAATTAGTCCAAGGGACTAGTGGACCATGTGAACCTTGGCCTATTTGACTCTGAGACCAGAAGAACTAAATGGTGCCTAGCTACCACTGTCAACCACTTGGAAAGGGATTGATATAAGAGGTCCTGTTTAGAGTGGGAGAAAAATGTGAAACAAACTCAAAATCATTAAAATGACCAGGCTTACTTGTCTGATAGAGACTGCTAAAACCCCTGCAAGTATCACCTCTAGTTACCCTTTGGGCCTGGAAATAAACTCGTTCCCATGGTGTCCAGCCAAATAATAGACAGCCCAGCAAAGTGAACAATTACACCAGGTACACTCCTTAGAACAATCAAGCATGGGAGATGAGGAGGGCAATATTTGCACAGGGAGATAGCTCAGAGGGCAGAAATACATAGGAAAGTAGGACACAAGGAAAAGGTAACCATAGGAAGGAAGTAGGAAGAGTGCTGTTACGTTATGGGGATTGCTTTCAATGTCATGAAACAAAATGTGTATGAACTGCTGAATGGAAAATGCATTTGCTCTATCATCTTTCACCCAAATAACAATTAAAAAAAAAAAAAAAAAAATACAAAATTCCACCTTTTTACATTTGCATGGAAATGTACG
>NW_006922426.1:390339-393485 GCF_000298275.1 Orycteropus afer afer
TGCTCGACATCTCGTATGCCGTCAACAATTAAAAAAAAAAAAAAAAGAAATACTAAATCACCTTTTTACATTTGCATGGAAATGTACAATTTGAAGCTTGCCTGGTATATTTCAAAATAGTTCTTATTTCTATGATCTAGCCATTTGGGACAGATCTCCATCCTTGTTGCCCTCTGAACTCAATTTTTTTCTCTTAGCCTTGTGTTGTAGGAACTGCTCAGTTTCTGTTCCTTTCACTTATATTCTAATATTAGAGGATGCATGTAAGGGTAATCAAAAAAACAAACCCACTTCTGTTGAGTCTATTCCTACCCGTAGTGACACTATAGGACAGGGTAGAGCTGCCCCGTATGGTTTCCAAAGCTGTAAATCTTTACAGACAGACTGTCTCATCTTTCTTCCACAGAGCAGCTGGTGGGTTTGAACTACCAACCTTTCTGGTCAGCACCCCAATGCTTTAAATATAGCACCACAAGAGCTCCTTATATCCAAGAGTAAAGTGGCACCAAATGCTGGTTCAGTTCTTTCAGTTTTCTTAGTCTCTCAGATATTGGCCCTGAGGTTTTTTTTGTTTTGTTTTGTTTTTTAATTAAAAAAAATATATATTTATGGCTATATTCATTTTGTTTTGTTCTTCCACATGATCTTTAGACCAACCTTAATTAATTCTCCCTAAAAAGTCTACTTTGGTCATGTCAGAAGGAACCATTCCCTGGAGAAATATATCATGCTTGGTAAAGTGGAGGGTTAGTGAAAAAAGGAAAGATATTCAACAAGATGGCCTGACATGGTGGCTACAATGATGGACTCAAGTACAACAAGGATTGTGAGGATGGTGCACACCTTGGCAGTGTTCTGTTCTATTGTACACAGAGTGGCTATAAGTCAGATCCAACTTGATGGCACCTAACAAAGGAAGATAGGGCAATCTACTTCTGTGGTGCTACTGCCTCAGAAACCCAAGGAGGGGTAGCTGTGGGTTGGGTCAGACTTAACGGCACATAACAATAACAATAACAACAACAACAAACTTCTTGGTATTTTAGGGGATAACCTTAAACTTACATATTTATGTAGAACAAAAACTCATCTCCGTGTTGGGTTTTATTCAAAAAGATTTTTGTTCATTTAAAATCAATAAGATATATTTACATTTTTGTTCTTCAATAGTTTTTAAAGTTTTCTTAATAAAAACCTTGTCATTTTTATTATGCTTATGTTATTTATTTTTTGTTTTAATGTTATTGGAAAAGTCATATTGTCCCAATTGTTTGATAAGTTCAGTTGTTTGCATAAATAAAATCTCTTTAATCAGTCTGTTAAATATGTATTATTACTGGACTTGTGCTATGTTTTAGTAAATAAAATTTCCTTGTCTTTTGCAGATTTTGTTTTAAAATAATTAAAGATTCACAAGAAGTTACAAAAATTGTCCACAGAGGGCCTGTGAACTTCTGCAGTTTCTCTCATTGCTCATACTTTATAGAATTATAGTACAATATCATAACCAAGAGATTGATTTTGGTGCAATGTGTGTATATGATTCTATGATTTTTTTCACATGTTGTCACCATCACAATCAAGATATATAACTATTATACCCTCCGAAAGATATACTTTGTGCTACTACTTTATGGTCCCACTCATCCTCTCACTCTTGCACCATTCCTAATCTCTAAAAACCATCAATTTGTTTTTTATATGTATAATTTTGTCATTATAAGAAAGATAAATAATTGGAAATACACAGTATAGGATCTTTTAAGATTAATATTATTCAGTTAGAATAAAGCTTTTAAGATTGATGTAAATTGTTATATGTATCAATCATTTGTTCCTTTTATAGCTGAGTAGTACTCTATAGAGGTCCCTAATTGGTACAAATTGTTTTCACTTGACTACTAACTTAAGGTTGAGTATTTGAAACCACTGAATGGCACCACCAAAGAACAGCCTAGTGATCTGCTTCCTTAAAAATACAGCCAAGAAAGCCTACAGAGTAGTTCTATTGTGTAACACATGGAGTCACCATGAGTTGTAATCATTTTGACTGTAATATTTTTCTTTGGTGGTACTGATACAAACTGGAGTGCTTCATTACTTTCCATGTGCCTTCCACTGACACTGTAGAAATGACATTGTTAAAATTGGACAGTGGGTGAAAGTCCTGACTCTACAAAATCTTTGTCTTGTTTTAATTATAATTTCGGTGAAAGTTCGCAGAAAAAATTGGTTTTTCATTCAATGGTTCCTACACATTTTATTTTGTGACATTCATTGAAATTTCCACAATGTAACAGAGCTCTTCCCACTTCCTCCTTGTGTTTACCATTTCCTTTTTCCTTCTTTCCTGTCCATTACTGCCTTCTGAACTTTAACCCTGGTCAAATGCTGCCCTTTTGACCTTGTATGGTTGATTACTCTAAGGAGTGCATACCTCCCTGGTGTTCACCTTATAGGCCTATCTATCTTTTGTTTGAAAGTGGAGTCATGGGGGTGAGTTCAGTTCCAGATGTGAAGGATATGCAAGAGTCATAGTCTTGGGGATTCCACCAGCCTCTATCAAACCAGTAATCCTGGTATTTTTTATGATTTGAATTTTGTTCCACATTTTTCTTCCACTGTATCTGGGACCTCTTACTGTGATTCCTTTCAGAGTGGTCAGCTGGGGTAGCCAGGCACCAGCTACTTCTTTTGGTCTCAGGACTGGGGAGATTGGGGTTCATGTGGTCCATTAGTTCTTTCAAGTAAGGATTTTGTATCCTTGATTTTCTTCACTGGTCTTTGCTTCAAACAGAGAGAGACCGATAATTGCACCTTAGATGACTGCTGGCAAGCTTTGAGACTCCAGTTGCTACTTACTAAAGTAGGATGTAGAATGTTGTCTTTTTGGACTATGTTATTTCAATTGACCTTAATGTCATCTGAGATTATGGTCTTGAGCCCAAGGCCCAGAGACTACTCATTCCCTTAAAGTGTTTTGTTATGGCTAAGAAGCTTTTGTAACTTGTCCCTTGTGGGGTGTACTAGATTCATGTAGATATTTGCAGCATATGTAAATATTTATTTAGAAATATTTTCTGTCAAACATATATATATATATATATATATATATAGGGAGCTCTGGTAGCATAGTGCCTAAGGCA
>NW_006922426.1:393695-395757 GCF_000298275.1 Orycteropus afer afer
ACACACACATAAAATTTGTGAGTGTAGTCTCATTCACCTTTGCACCCCCTGTTCAATTTGAGTGTCTAGCTCTAAATCCATTAGTAGTTTATTGTTATTGCGGGATATGTATGTGGAAATATTTATCTTTGTTGTTAACTTGTGTGCTCCTCTCGATGCCTTCCTTTGCCTTGACCATTCTGTGTTGACTTCCCCATTATTGTATATTGCCTTTCCCTTCACCCAAGCTAATGCATGGCTGCCCTGTAGATAATTACCCTCTCTTCCCTATCCACTCCTGGTGATCTTCAAAGAATGATTCTTTCTGTGTAAACCTATTCTTGAATTTTTAGAGTTGTCATCTGTGGTAGTTAACTTTGTGTGTCAACTTGGCTGGGCCTGGTCGAGAGCCTGGGCAGCTGCATGTAGTATTCCCCATGATGAGACTGGTAGTCAACTCTGCGGTGGAATCTATTGGAGGGAGCAGCTGACTAGCTGCTTTGGGTATGTGGTCTGCTTCCTGTATGCAAGAAACAGCGTTGGGAATGGTCTCTAACTTATGGCACATTTAAACCCTGCATAAATGTGTTGTGGTTCAATAGCCTGCCATGCTCTGATGACCCTGGGACTTTCAATGGACTTGAATTAATGGTCTGCCATGTGGTTTGGTAACACTGGGACTGTGCTATTTTATTTGTTGACCTTGGGCTTGTTAGCCTCAGCAGCCAGTAGCTGCCTTAATGAAGAGATGCCTTTAGCTTCAGTGGTCCAGGTGCAAGAGGCAGAGCTGAAGCCCAAGGTTGAGAGGCTTTCACACAGCCCCTAGAGCCTGGCAGTTTGAACTCAAATTTCTAGCCTCCCAAACTGTAAGAGAATAAACTTCTGTTTGTTCAGGCCATTCCATTTGTGGTATATTCTTGTCAGAGTGGTACTAGGTAACCAGAACATGATATCATACAATATTTGACTTTTTGTGTTTGACTAATTCCACTTAACATAATATCCTCTAGGTTCATCCATGTTATGAGATGTTTCACAGATTCATCATATTCTTTAAAGCAGTATAGTATTCCTTTGTGTGTATATACTGTAATTTATCTATCTATTCATCCATTGATGGGCATTTAAGTTGTTTGTATCTTTGTTATTATGAACAATGCTGCGATTAACATGGGTTCAGTTGTTTGTGTCACAGCTCTTATTTGTCTAGGATATATTCCTAGTAGTAAGATTACTGGATTATATGATATACCTGTTTCCAAATTTTTAAGGAAACACCATATTGTTTTCCATAGTAGTTGTATAATTTTACAGTCCCACCAGCATTATTTGAGGGTTTTAGTCTCTCCACACTCTTGTCAACCTTTGGAGTTTTCTTTTTCTTGAACTTTGTTATTAATGTTTTGTAAAATGGTATCTCATTGTTTTTATTTGCACCTCTTCATTGTATTTGTTAGCACCTGAGTGTCTTCTTTGGTGAATTGTCTGTTAACCACTGCTGAAGATGAAGAACCAAGTAGGAGATCCAACACTCCCCAGTATCAAAACTCACTATATACCCACAGTAGTCAAAAAAACCTGGTACAATGAGAGATACATAGACCATAGACAGATACATAAACAGATACATAGACAAATGGAGCAGAATTAAGAACTCGGAAATAAATCCATCCCCTTATGAACAGCTGATCTTTGCCAAAGGGCTAAAACCCACTAAAGGTGGAAATGGTGCTGGAAAAACTGGATATCTATTTTCAGAAAAATGAGACAAAATCTTGCTGTCTCACTGATTAAAAAAAAAAAAAAAACAAAAAAACCTCACAATCAGTCAAAGACTTAAATACAAAACAAAGCTATAAAGATCATGAAAGAAAAAATAGGGGAAAAACTTAGGGGCATAAATATATCTTCAAGCATAACTAAATATGTACAAAAAACAGAAGACAACTAGAATCTCCTGAAAATTAATAATTTATGCACTTCAAAAAATTTCCCCTAAAGAGTGGGAGCTCTGGTAGCATAGTGGCTAAAGCACTTGACTGCTAACCAGAAGGCTGGCGGTTCAAACCCACCAGCCACTCCT
>NW_006922426.1:395863-400644 GCF_000298275.1 Orycteropus afer afer
TTTTTTTTTTTTTTTTGCAATTATATATCAGACAAAGGACTAATCTTAAATTTTTTTAAAAAAATTCAACATCTCAATAACAAAAAGACAAACAATTCAATTAAAAAATGAAAAGAGAACATGGACAGATTCCATATTCTTTGGCTGGGATAGGGCAAATTGTTCTATCTTGAGAGGTTGTCTCCTTCTCAGTCCCATTCCTGGTCATTGGGCTAAGAGAAGCAGCATTTTCTTGGCACCTTTTTTGTCTGCATCTGTTGGTATTCCCAGGTTCCCACCCTCTCTAGCA
Organism: Orycteropus afer afer; assembly: GCF_000298275.1. Lineage (NCBI taxonomy): Eukaryota > Metazoa > Chordata > Mammalia > Tubulidentata > Orycteropodidae > Orycteropus > Orycteropus afer. Next base: position 396,153 of record NW_006922426.1, read on the forward strand.
TGCAATCTAGCATATATGATATAAACAGAGAACACGAGGAACCTAATTCCATATAGTTGCTTGGGTACTGAAATCCTTAACCTGTCTGTCACATTCTCTCCATCTTTTATTTTATTTATTTCAGTATTTATTTTTTTTCATTTACATATAATATTCGGAGTTCGTAGCTGTATTTAGCAGGTTGAAAATGGAAAATTTTCATTTCCATTGCATTCGATCATTCCAGAAGTTTCTCTGGCATTTTAGGTATAAAGTTATATTAACTGATAACCACCTTTCTTAAATATTTAGATTTGAAGTTCAACAGCAGTTAGAAGGTGACACTGTAAAAAAAAAAAAAAGTCTATTAACTTTCTAAAATAGTAGTAGAAAACTCACTTAGGAAATTTTGCTGATCTATATGTCCTATTGTAAAATGCTGACTACTACTAAACAAAATTGTTTTATGCAGCTGCCAGTTTTAAAGTCTTCCTTGCACCTGGTCTTTGGAATTTTCATTTCTCATATTTCAAAGCAGGAACTAGGGGCTGGGAAGAAGCAAGGCAGCTTAGGATCTAACCCCAAGAGATTAGATTCTTGTTAGAAGGCAGAAGAAATGAGTGTCTGAAGTCCCCAATATGATTTCCCTTCTATCAATAAAAACCACATTTTACATTTCCACATTAATTTTGAGGAAGGCTGTATATGTAATTTCATTTAATTTTAGTAAATATCTATTCAACATCTACAGTGACAAGCATTTTACTTGTTTGGAGATTCCAAGACAATAAGGAAATGGAGCTCCCAATGTCTGCCAAAGGAGCTCTTGTGGTGCAGTGCCTAAGGCATTTGACTGTTAACCAGAAGGTTGGCAGTTCAAACCCACCAGTAAATCTCTGGAAAGAAGATAGGGCAATCTATGGGGGTAGCTATGAGTCAGCATTGGCTTGGTGGCAGTGAGTTGGATTTTTGGCTTATTTAGCCAAAAGGAGCTTACAACCTGAAGTTTCAAAAAGCAGTAAAGCATTTTATCACAGTATAGTAACTAAGTAACTGAGGAGGAATTCATCAGTGCCATAAAGACATTGATAATGGAATGATGCAAAATACAGCAAAGAGACAATTACAATTGAACCTTGACATTTAAAGGTAAACCTTTCTTCCCATATCTTTTATTGTAAGATAGGAAAAATTTTCTTTGATGACACTGTTTATTTTCCTTGAAGAACTATCTAACCAATTCCATTTCAGGTGACACGCTGCCAGAAAACACCAGTTAAGTGTTACCCAGCTTTACAAATTTTATACCCAGGCATGAAGGAGTTAATTTTTCTCATTTCAGTGATAGCTATAATTTGAAAGCAGATACAAATTTTTAACTTTGCTAATTGCAAAGAGACAGATTAAAATATCCAACTCTGACACTTTAGCATTAGACAAAAACTTGAAATGTACAAATAATATTTACAGCCTCATCAAACATTCCATTGATCTGATGATGGCCTAGGTTAAACATAGAAAACTAAAAAAATGAAAGAAAATAATGAAGAAATAAAGGAAGAAATAAAAAGATGGAGTATGGAAAAGGGGGAAGGAGCAAGAATAAAGAAAAATCAAGGAAGAAATTTGGATGATGCCTCCCAAAGATGTTAACCAACAGAGGTTAATCAGTGACTTGATCATTATTATTTCACATCTTCAATGTGCTAGATACTGAGGGAATACGGTGTGCAACCGAACCTCTATAGTCCAAGCATGGACACCTTTACGAACATGTGACCTGTGCGGGCACACCAAGCCTGACTCTTGGAAGCTTTCTGTGCTTTTGTAATGCTGTGCTGTTGTTCTCTTGAAATTCCTAATAATTTTATCTTTGAACTTTTGTTTTTTAAGTGCACTTCAAGGTACAATGCATCATACATATGATCAAAAGAGACATGTGCAATATTTGTGTCCATACTTCATGACACCTACTTACACACTGTTTACAGTGCTCAGTGAACACAGAATTCCTCTGGGCATACAAAAGCACAGGATTTTAGCAAGACTAAATGAGTAGGATGGAAGTGTTGAGGAAGTGGGGACACTGACAACCCTGAGAGCCTGTACTTCCACTACAATCAAAAGTTTCTCTGAATGCAGAATGAAGGCAATGGCAATGTAGGAAACACAGCCATCAGACAACTTTAGTACGTCCTTGCTTACTCATGTTACATGCTTCTATTAGCCAACTACTTATGCTAATAAATGAGGACATAGAATGGAAGGGAAAGACAGAGCAACTCATAACTCCCTTTATTTTCAGTCCTTCTCTACTCATCAGTAAGCCAAACAGAGAGAGTGTTGGGAGAATGTGGGCATATCAAAAACTGGAACAAAGAGGTTGAGTTTGTTTTGTACAATTGTTCAACTTTTCTGGTAAGAAAAAAGTACTTATATATATATACAAGCCACAAAATATGCATAGTGTACTTCTCAGGGATGGGATTTTATGAGTTAAAGGGCATGCAACTTAAATATCTTGAGTTTGCATTTAAAATTGGCACTGTCCAAAAGATTAATGATAAAGTTCCTGCTAAAAATTTAAATGTCTGCATTATATTTACTTCTTGTTGTTGTTGTTATGTGCCATTGAGTCAGACCCGACTCCTAGCCATCCCTCCTTGGGTTTCCAAGGCAGTATCACTACGAAAGTAGATTGCCCCATCCTCCTTCCGAGAAATGGCTGGTGGGTTTGAACCTCCAGCCTTCTGGTTAGCAGTCAAGTGCCTTAGGCACTATGCTACCAGAGCTCCCAAGAAAGAGATGCCCTGGCTCTCTGGTGGGCTCAAACCGACAGCATTGTGTTTGGCAGGTGACTGTCTTAGGCCTGAGGCCAAGCCCTAGGGCCCATATTTACTTAGAACAACATAAATAGAAAATAAAAAATACCCAAGATAGAGAACAAAAGAGTGAAAAAGGTTCTATGTTAGCACCTTTAAGAGTAAATGTTTTGTGCTTTTTAAACAAGGAGCCCTGCATTTTCTTTTTGCACAGCCCCTCACTAATTATGTAGCTGGCCCTGGTCCCAGCCCTAAATGGATTTAGAGTGTAATCAGGAAACACTACTGTGTTCAGGTATTGGCTATTGTTTTTAAATGCTTTAGGAGGCTTTGCTGAAGAAAGGATCATCTTGTTTTCTTATTTTGTTTCTTGAACCATGGGATGAGGAAATTAAGAATCATATTATATTTATTGATATGTGAGAATTAGAGATGTTTACAGTAATGACTTTGATGACTAAGATTTTTTTTTTTACAAACATCTTTTTATCAGATGACTGTCACAAATACATTACAGCTTTACTATTTCCATGAGAATTTATTTAAAGATTAACCCATTTAAATGTGAACTCTCATTGTTTGATTGTTGTTGTTGTTGTTATGTGCCGTCGAGTCGGCCCCGACTCATAGCGACCCCTCCTTGGGTTTCCCAGGCAGTATCACTACGGAAGTAGGATTGCCCAACCTTCCTTCCGAGGAGTGGCTTGTGGGTTTGAACCGCCAGCCGTCTGGTTAGCAGGCAAGTGTCTTAGCCACTATGCTACCAGAGCTCCCCATTGTTTGATTAGGGGACTGTAAACCTAGATTCCTTGTGTGGTGCAAACAGTTAAGGCTCTGACCTAGTAATGAAAAAGTCTGTAGTTTGAGTCTATAGTCTACCAGAAACATCTTGGAAGAAAGTTCTGGTAATATAGTTCCAAAAAAATCAGCCATTGAGAACCTGATGAAGCTTAGTTTTAGTTTGATACATATGGTCTCCGTAGGTCTGAATCAATTTGACGGCAACTAGTTTGGTTGTTTTTGTTTTTTTCCATTCTGGAGATGGTAAGCAGGTGAGGGTGGAAAAAATAATTTCTAAAATGATGATGGGGTAAACATTCTCCAATCTACCTTATCTCCAAAAAATCCTGGATGAGGGAAGGCAGAAAAGACCCCTTCAAATATAATCCTCTCTCACTTCGTTTTTCATTTTCTTTCAATCATTGGTCAAAGTTGACACTACTGCATCTTAACTAACTTTCATTTCTTGGTGTCATAAACTGGCCAGTTGACCACCTCAGCTCTGAAGCTAGCACTTGGATGCCATCCAGAAGCACAAGCCTACCTAGAGGTTGAGATACCAAGAGATGCTATGATATGAGGCAATGATTTTACAGACATCATTGACAAGCATGGAGGCAGATGAGTATGTTTTGCTACTGAGGTACATAAACTGGACTTAGTTCTGTTTCCAAATATGATTGGCCTAAAATTCCAAATGATAGAATGCAGTACTTTTGCAAATAAGTAACCTCAGAAAAATTCTAAACATGAGATAAATATATTTTTCAAGGTAATTTCTGGAGAAATGTCTAATTATATTAAGAAAAAATTAAAAGAATAAAATTCTGAAGTAATAAAATCATTTTGGATAAGCTAGAAAAACTGAAATGGCTGGAGTATGAAATGATTGGGTCTAAACTACAGTTCCA
>NW_006922426.1:404047-405831 GCF_000298275.1 Orycteropus afer afer
TCTCTCTTTTTTTTTTTTTTTTTTTTTTTTTACTGGTTGCAACAATCTAGGCTATTGGAATACTGTTAGGATTTTCAAGTGTTTCTTGCATGTTTACATAAGCCTCAAAGTTTATTAAAATACTCTCTATAAAAACTCCAAACAAAACTCACTGCCAATGTGTTGATTCCAACTCATAGAGATCCACTCTGGGTTTCCAAGGCAGCAAATCTTTATATGGAAGTAAGTTGCCCAGTCTTTCTTCCATGGAGTGGCTGGTGGGTGTGAATCACCAACTTTCTGGTTATCAGTCAAAATGCCTTAGGCACTACACCACCAGAGCTCCTTACTCTCTATATTGTGGCTAATACATTCAGACAATAACATGTACATCAATAGGTTGATTTTCACAGGGGACATCAAGCTCAATTGGTGTAACACACTGCACAAAACATTGTTCCACATCCTACTTTGGTGAGTAGTGACTGGAATATTAAAAGCTTTCAAGCAGCCATCTAGATGCAATGATGGATCTCTCTTTGTCCAGAGCAAAGAAGAATGAAGAAAACCAAAGATTCATGGAAACAAGTAGTCCAAGTGACTGGTACATCATGTGATCCTCAGCCTATATGACTCTGAGAGCAGAACTAGATGGTGCCCAGCTACCATTGTCAACCACTCAGAGAGAGATCTATGTGGGAAATCCTGGATATAGAAGGAGAACAATGTGGAACAAAACTCAAAATAATTTGAAAAAAACAAAAAAAGGTTTGCTGGTTTGATAGAGCCTGGTGGAAGTACTGAGACTCTTGCCCCTAGCTACCTTTCAGGTCTGGAATTGAACTCACATCTATGGCTTCCAGCCAATCAAAACACAGGTATATGAGTTGAACATTTACCCGACGTAGATACACTCCTTGGAGAGAACAATCATGGGAGAAAGAAGGGCTGTTTATGTGCAGGGAGACAGCTCAGGGGGCAGGAGTGCATGGAGGGCTGAACACAGGGAAGAGATAACTACCAGGATGAGGTGGGAGGGGAGCTGTTCCATTGGGGTAAATTACAGTCAATGTCATGAGACAAAATGTATGTGAACTGTTGTATGGAAAGTGAATTTGCTCTGTAAACTTTCACCTAGGTCATAATTAAAAAAGAAAAAGAAAAAGAAAAGAAACTGCCAAAAAAAAAAAGAATGAAATAAATTTGAAATTTAATTGAAAATTAGAAATAATTGGTGACAGACAACTCCTCATAATTGGAATCTATAAATTATGTAATTTGTTCATTTTTATATAATAAAGCAAGAGGAATTCTCTAGTATGCATTAGGTAAGGCAGTTTTAAATCAAGAAAACACAGGAAGTTGAGGTATTTTGAATGGATACCTTGAAAACACATTCACTCTTTGACAGAGATCTATGAAAAATTTATAATTTATTAAATTCCATCATGCCAACAATGACATGACTTTTCAAATGTGAATAAAAAATGTGCTCCATCAAAAGTATAACAATGAACACCTCTCTTGATGTGAGACTAGTACTAATTCATTTTTACCATTATGGTAGAAATTTTAGGAGATGGTTGGTTTCAAATCAAATATCAAATAAAAATTATTTTTAACTTAAAAAAAATGTTGATTTTAAAATTGTTATGAGGAGCTGTTGGATGCAAACTATAGGAATTGTATTCCAAAATGAAAGAATAAAAGAATCTGTAAAATGACTAAATAAAAAAAAATAAATTCAGCAGTCAGATTACTGAAATGTGCATTAATACAGTTTATTAATAAAAACTGTGGGACTG
>NW_006922426.1:406126-414189 GCF_000298275.1 Orycteropus afer afer
GAAGTTGTCAAAAATGAAATGGAACACATAAAGATTGATATCCTAGGCATTAGTGAGCTGAAACGGACTGGTTTTGGCCATTTTGAATCAGACAATCATATGATCTACTATGCCAGGAATGACAGTTTGAAGAGGAATGGCATGGCATTCGTGATCACAAAGGATGTTTAAATATCTGTCCTGAAGGACAATGCTGTCAGTGATAGGATGATATCCATACACCTACAAGGAAGGTATGTTAATGTGACTATTATTCAAATTTATGATCCAACTACCAAAGCCAAAAATGAGGAAAGTCTTCAGACTTTTATCAACTTCTGCAGTCTGAAATTGACAAAAAATGCAATCAGGATATGTTAATTATCACTGGTGACTGGAATGCAAAAGTTGGAAAAAAAAAGAAGAATCACTGGTAGTTGGAAAATTAGACCTTGGTGACAGAAATAATGCTGGAACTCACATGGTAGAATTTTGCAAGACCAACGAATTATTCATTGCAAACATCTTTTTTCAACAACACAAATGGTGGCTCTACACGTGGACTTTACCAGATGGAACACACAGGAATCAGATTGACTACATCTGTGGCAAGAGGCAGTGGAGAAGCTCAATATCTTCAGCCAAAACCAGGCCAGGAGCTGATTGTGGAACAGGCCATCAATTGTTCATGTTGTTGTTCAACTTGAAGTTAAAGACAATTAAAACAAGTCCACGAGAGCCAAAATATGATCTTGAATATATGCCTCCTGAATTTAGAGATCATCTAAAGAATAGATTTGGTGCATTGAACACCAACGACTGAAAACCAGAAGAATTGTGGGAGGATATCGAGAACATTATCCATGAAGAAAGCAAAAGATCACTAAAAGACGAGATAAGAAGAGAAGACCAAAATGAATGACAGAAGAGACTCTGATGCTTGGCCTTGAGTGGAGAGTAGCTAAAGCAAATGGAAAAAATGACAAGATAAAAGAGCTGAACAGAAGATTTCAAAGAGCAGCTCGAGCAGACAAAACTAATTACTATAATGAAATGTGCAAGGACCTGGAGTTTGAAAACCAAAAGGGAAGAACACACTCAGCATCCCTCAAGCTGAAAGAATTGAAGAAAAAAATTAAGCCTTGCATTGCAATATTGAGAGATTCTATGGGCAAAATATTGAATGATGCAGGAAACATCAAGAGAAGATGGCAGGAATACACAGAGTCACTGTACCAAAAAGAACTGGTCAATTTTCATCCATTTCAGGCGTTGGCATATGATCTAGAACCAATGTACTGAAGGAGGAAGTCAATGCTGCAATGAAAGAATTGGTGAAGAACAAGGCTCTGGGAATTGACGGAATACTCATTGAGATATTTCAACAAACGGATGCCCCATTGGAGGCACTCACTTGGTTATGCCAAGGGATTTGGAAGAGAGCTTACTGGCCAACTGACTGGAAGTCAGTTGTACCCATTCCAAAGAAAGGGGATTCCACAGAATGTGGGAATTATAGAACAATATCATTAATATCACACGCAAGTAGGATCTTACTGAAGATAATTCAAAAACAGGTGTAGCAGTATATTGACAGAGAACTTTCAGAGGTGTAGTCTGGATTCAGAAGAGGACATGGAAAAAAGGATATCATAGCTGTTGTCAGATGGACCTTGGCTCAAGGCAAAGATTACCAGAAAGATATTTATTTGTGCTTTATTGACTATGCAAAGGCATTTGATTGGGTGGATCATGACAAATTTGGATAACATTGAGAAGAATTGGAATTCCCAAACACTTGATTGTACTCATGAGGAACCTGTACCTTGACCAGGAGGCTGTCATTCAAACAGAACAGGGGGACACTACATGGTTTAAAATGAAGAAGGGAGTGTGTCAGGGTTGTGTCTTTCCCCACACTTCTTCCTTTTGAGGAGTGGCTGATGGGTTTGAACCACCAGCCTTCTGGTTAGCAGTCAAGTGCCTTACGCATTATGCTACCAGACTCCTCCCATGATTTTTAGAGGAAAAGTAATTAAAGTAATGTTAATGATCATATTAATGATCTGTTTTTACCCCAATGATATGGAAAAATTATTATAACATCAACTGAGAATACCTTTTCCTGAATGGTGAACTGTCACTGTATCAGGAATATGCTTAGATATTATCTTTAAAATTCTCTTTTTAGAACAAAAGATTTTTGTCAATTCCATATTTCCTATAAGACTAAATGGAAATTGCTTATTCTGACATTCAGGAGCCTCATCAAACCTTAATAATGGTGACTTGCACTTTGCCTCAATATAAATTATCTATATCACAAAAGTAATCTACTCACTGTCTTGTGCTCATGTTTCACAACTTTGTGGAAGATGATCACCTAACGTATCCTTTCCTCCCACTTTTCTGAAAGAATACTGATGGTACAGAGGTCAAACACCTTGTTGTTAACCAAAAGGTTAACAGTTCAATTCCACCAGCTGCTCCAAAAATATGGTAGTTTGCTTCTGTAAAGATTACATCCTTGGAAACACTCTGGGGTAGATCTACTCTGTCCTACAGAGTTGCTATAAGTCATGAATCAACTTGATGCCAGTGGTTTAAACCTTATGAAGCCTTCTCTAAAGGCTGACTATCATCCTGGACCACATTTTAATACTGGAATGGGGTGCTCAGAGACAGTAAGTGTAACTTTTAGGACCTCCTTTTCTCTCACTTGGGGGGAAGTGCAAAGGGCTAGAAACAGCCCTTAAGAAATGATAGAGGAGATTTGGAAAATAAATATTCCAGCTTCTTTGCTGTTTAGTCTATTTCAACTCAAGGCAAACCATATGTGCAGAGTAGAATTGCTCAATAAACTTTTCAAAGCTATGACTTTTCAGAAGCAGGTTACCAGGCTTGTGTTCTGAGGTGCCTCTGGGTGAGCTGGAACCACCAACCTTTTGCTTAGCAGTGGAGCACTTAATGGTTTACACCAATCAGGAACTTCTCCTAGACCTCTTTGTTATGTTGTTAGATGTAGAAGAGTCTGTTCCTACCTACAGGACCCTATGTATAACAGATGAAAACACTGTCTGGTCTTCTGTAATCTTCACAATTATTGGTATACTCAAGTCCACTGTTGCAGACACTATGTCTATCCATCTTGTTGAGGATCAATCTTCCCCTTTTACATTGATTCTAAGCTTTCCTAAGCACAATCTCCTTCTCTAGGTACTGGTCCTTCCTGACAACATGACTAAAGTATGAGAGACAAACTCTCACCACACTTGCTTCTAAGGAATATTCTGGCTGTGCTTCTTCCAAGACAGATTTGTTCAGTCTTTTGCTAATTGATGATATATTGAATATTCTTTACCAACACCATAATTCAAATGTGTCACTTCTTCTTCAATCTTCCTTATGCACAGTCCAAGTTTCACATGCATATGAGGTGATTGAAAACACTACAGCTAGGGTCAGGCAGACATTAGTCTTCAAAGTGGCATCTTCATTCATTAACATTTTATTGTTTTATTACTATTATTTTATATTTTTGCAGTGTTTCCACCCTTCTACTCCCACCCCTGGAAATTCCCAGTGCAATATGTCATTTGATTCTTTGAAAATTGCTTCCATGGGCATTAATTGCATCCAAGTGAAATAAAATCCTTGACAGCATCCATATTTTATCCATTATCATGATGTTGCTTATTGGTCAAATTGTGAGGATTTTTGTTTTCTTTATGTTGATGTGTAATCCAACTACTGAAGGCTCTAGTCTTTGATCTTCATCAGTAAATGCTTCAAGTCATCTTTACTTTCAGCAAGCAAGGTGATGTCATCTGTATATCACAAGTTGTGAATGAGTCCTCCTCCAATCCTGGTACACATTCCTCTTCATACAGCCCAGGTTCTTAAGTTATTTGCTCAACATACAGATCGAATAAATAAGGTGAAAGGATGCAACCTTGACACATAACTTTTCTGATTTTAAACCATGCTTCTCTTGTTCTGCTTAAAATATGGCTCTTGGTCTATGGACAGGTTCCTCATGAGCATAATTCACTGTTCTAGAATTCCCATTCTTTGCAATGTTATTCATAATTTGTCATGGTGCCCATAATTGAATGTCTTTGCATAGTGAATAAAACATAGCTAAGCATCCTTCTTGTTTTCTCTGCTTTCAGCCAGGATCCGTTTGACATCAGCAATGATATCCCTCATTCAATGTCCTCTTCTGAATACAGCTTGTATTTCTAGCATTTCTCTGTCGAAGTACTCCTGAAACCATTTTAAAATTATCTTCAGGGACATTTTACTTGTATGAGATATTAATGATAGTTATTGACACTTTCCACATTAAGTTGGATCACCTTTCTTCAAAATAGCCACAAACATGGATCTCACCCCATCAGTTGGCCAGGTAGCTGTCCTCCAACTTTCATGACATGGAGGATGAGCACTTCTAGTGTTGCATCCATTTGTTGAAACATCTCATTTGATGTTCCATAAATTCCTGGAGCCTTGTTTTTCGCCAATGTCTTCAGTGCCACTTAGATTTCTTCCTTCAATACTATTGGTCTTTGATCATATATTATCTCCTGAAATGGTTGAATGTCAATCAATTCTTTTTGGTACAGTGTCTCTGTATTCCTTCCATTTTTGATGCTTCCTTTGTCATTAAATATTTTGCCCATAGAATTTTTCAACATTATACCTCAAAGCTTGAATTGTTTCTTCAGTTCTGTCAGTTCGAGAAATACCAGTTGCATTCTTACCCTTTGGTTTTCTAACTCCAGGTCTTTGCACATTTCTTTATAATATTTTCCTTTGTCTTCTTGAGATGCCCTTTGAAAAAATCTTCTGTTCAGCTCTGTTACATTATTTCTCCCTTTCGTTTTAGCTATTCTCTGTTCAAGAACAAGTTTCAGTTACTATTCTTATATTTGTTTTTGTCTTCTCTTTCATCCCTGTGTTTTCAGTGACTTATTCTTTCTTCATGTGTGATGTCTTCTATGTCTTCTCACAACTCATCTGTTTTTCATTCATTGATGTTTTATGTGTCAAATCCCACCTCTAGGTGGGATAATTCTGAGGCATGCTTCACACTATTCCCAGAGTTACTCAGTGGAACTTAGTTCCAGCTTCCCATAGTTGCCCAGTTGACTTTGAGTTGGCTTTTGACTCGTGATGACTCCATGCACAGTAGAATGAAAGCTTCCAAGTCACGCACCATCCCTGTGATGGCTTGCAGATGGGACCTTTGGATCCACACGGTTTTCATTTACTTGTTTTTGGAAATAGATCATCAACTCTTTCTCCCAAGTCCTCTTAGTCTGAGAGATCTGCTGAAAACTGTTTAGCATCATAGCAGTATACACTGACTATGGTATAGTGGCTGTGCTGGAGATGGGAATCAAATTCAGATCTCTTGTATGAAAACCTTGGTTTCTCAAGGGGAAGTTTGTCCACTGACCCACTAATGAACTATTTAAAAAGAAAAATCTCATTGCCATGGTGCTGTTGAGTCAATTGCAACTCATAGTGACCCCTCCTTGGGTTTCTGAGGTGGTATCTCTATGGGAGTGGTTGCCCAGTCTTCCTTCTGAGGAGTGGGTGGTGAGTCTGAACCTCTAGCCTTCTGTTTAGCAGTCACATGCCTTAGGCACTATGTCACCAGAGCTCCCAATGAACTATATAATGACCCTTAATTGGTTTCTTCCCTTTCTTGTCTCTAGTCCCCACTTACCTAAACTTTCTCCTTATGACTTCCACCCACATGAACTACTGACACCCTTATCCATGTGTCAGGGTCTGCTCTGGAGAAATCTAACTTAAAACACTCTCTAACGTTACATAAAATATTGTCTTTACAAAAAATATACACTACTAGTGACCTAATATTTTTGTGTTTCCTAATTACTATGACTCATTAGCTCAATATGGGAATTATTCATGGATGTTTGGTCCTTTGTTCTCCTATAGAAAGAGAGAACATTAGCTTATAGAAGTTGTCAGAAGACTGTGGTTCATGCCTACTGTCCCACTCATTAGCTCCATGACTTTGAACAAGTCACAAGCTCTTTCTTGAAAGTAGTTTCCATATCTATAAACCTGAGAATAACTTCCAGGATTGCTACATAAAATAACTGTAGAGTCAAAATGAAAGTAAAAAGACAACAAAACAAAACAACAAAATTGCTGTTCTCCTAAAACACTGTTCTCCTAGTCAGTTGATTCAGACTCATGACAGCCTCATGTGTTACATAGTTAGTTGAACTGCTCCATAGGGTGTTCCTGTCAATGTATTTTTATATTGATTTTTTACAACGGCAGATTATCAGGACTTTCTTCCATGGTACTTTTGGATGGGTTCCAACTGTCAGGATCTAGGCTAATAGTTGAACACAACCCATTTTTCTACTCATAGGTCTTTTATTTTTATTTTTATTTTTTCAGTTGTGATTTGGGTGAAAATTTACAGAGTGAATACACTTTCCATACAGCAGTTCACATACATTTTGTCTCATGACATTGACCACACCATCTCCCCTCCCACTTCCTCCCAATAGTTACCTCTTCCCTGTGTCCATCTCTCCATGCACACCTACCCCTTGAGCTATCTCCCTGTGCCTGAGCAGCCCTTCTTACTCTCATGCTTATTCTCTCCAAGGATTGTATCTACCTCAGGTAAATGGTCAACTGCTATGCCTGTCTATTTTTTTGGCTGGAAACCACAGGTGTGCTTCAATTCCAGACCTGAAGGGCATCTAGGGGCCATAGTCTCAGTGGTTCCACCAGGCTCCCTCGGGCCAGCAAACCTGTTCCCTGCTTTTTTTTTTTTTTTTCCCCAAATGATTTTGAGTTTTGTTCCACATTTTTCTCCCTGTCTATCCAGGATCTCCTACAAAGATCCTCTTCCAAGTGGTTGACAGTAGTAGCCAATAACCATCTATTTCTTTTGATCTCATAGTCGTATAGGCTGCAGATCAGATAGTATACCAGTCACTAGGACTAGTTGTTTCCATGAATTTTTGGTTTTCTTCATTCTTCTTTGTTCTGGACAAGGAGAGACCCGTCATTGCATCTAGATGGCAGCTTACAAGCTTTAAAGATCTTAGTTGCTACTTGCCACAGTAGGAGGTGGAACAATGTTTTGTGTAGTATGTTATGTCAATTGAGCTTGATGTCCTCTGTGACTATGGTCCCGAGACCACAGGTTCAACTACTCAGCCCCTCTGGGTAGTTGGCTGTGACCAAGCAGTGACTATAACCTTGCCCCTTGTCAGCCCTATTATACACCTGGGAATTCAGATCATACACATAAAGTTATTGGACCACTTTCTTCCAACCCTATACATGTTCTTGGATGCACTCTCTACTTCATATACATACTTAATATTTCAGCCTGTCCACCCATCTATCTACCCATATACCCGTGTTTGCCTTCACTGACCACGCCGTATTATATGTGCAAAAGTCTTCATCTTCATTGTCTGTACTTCCCACGTACCTCTCTATATCTTTCTCTTCCTCAATGCCACTATATTTATCACTCACATTTGGTACATTACCCTTTTCTTCACCCAAATCAAAACTTATCTCTATCTACCTAGCAGTATCCCCTCCCCTCCCCTCCCCTCCCACCCCTGGTAACCAACAAAGAAAATGGTTTTCCACAGATAAACGTTTCCTTGACTATTACAATAATGGACTAATACAATATTTGTTTTTTTGTGATTGACTTATTTCACCCAGCATAATGTCCTCCAAGTTCATCCATGTTATGTGGTATTTTGCAGATTTTACATTATTCTTTAGCATTGTATTGTATTCCATTGTGTGTATGGACCATAGTTTGGATATCCATTCCTCAGTTGATGGACACCTAGGTTGTTCCATCTTTTGGCTATTGTAAATAGTGCTGCAATGAACATGGGTGTGCATATGTCTGTTCTTGTCATGGCTCTCTTTAGGGTATATATCTAGTAATGGAATAGCTGGGTCAAATGGTATTTCTAGTTCCAACTTTTGAAATAATCGCCATACTGCTTTCCACAATGGTTGTACCATTTTACAGTCCCACCAGCAGTGTATGA